>NC_090221.1:24282038-24494538 GCF_024489055.1 Chanodichthys erythropterus | reverse complement strand
TGTTGAATTATATCAACAATTGGTTGAATTTAGCTCAGTTTGAGCATATAGCAGTCCAACATCGAGATGTTGTCTGTCTCCCATCAGAAGGCTAGGGTTGAGAATTAATGCCAAGAAGAGTGTGCTTCTTCCAGTCAAACTACCAACTATCTAGGGGTAGTCTGGGATTCCATCACGATGCAGGCACGTCTGTCTCCTTCTCAGTTTCAGAGACTGTTGGGTCTTACGGCAGCTGCGTCCAACGTGATACCTTTTGTCCTGCTGCACATGAGACCTTTACAGTGGTGGCTCAGGACCATGGGGTTTTCTCCGAGAAGAAATCCTTTTCGCATGATTAAGGTCACGTGGCGATGCCTTCGTGCCTTAGTCATGTGGAAGAAGCCTATGTTGTGTTGGGGGCTCCTTGTCGTCGTATAATGCTAATGACAGATGTTTTCCTCACAGGCTGGGGGGCGATCACGAGTGGTCGCTCAGCTCAGGGTCTTTGGGAGGACCATCTACTTTCCTGGCACATAAATCATCTGGAAATGATGGCGGTATTTTGAGTACTCAAATACTTCCTCCCAGACCCGAGGGGCAACTTTGTGTTGGTTCGCACAGACAACATGTCAGTGGTCTCTCATATCAACCATCAGGGGGTCTGAGGCCTTGCCAGTTGTGCAGATTAGCCCATCAGATCCTCTTGTGGGCCCAGGGGAAGCTCCTCTCCCTGAGAGCAGCACTTATCCCGGGGCATCAAAATGTGGGGGCAGACATCCTGTTGAGGCAGGGGCCGAGGCCCGGGGAATGGAGTCTCCACCCTGAGGTGGTGGAGCTCATTTGAGAACTTCGGTCGTGCAGAAGTTGACCTATTTGCTTTGAAAGAACATCTCTTTGCCCACTGTGGTGCTCTCTGACTAATCCACCCCTCTGGGGTTGGATGCCATGGTGCAGACGTGGCAGAGGTTACGTCTGTACACACTTTTTCCCTGATCGCTCTGTTCCCAGGAGTTCTGGAGAGGGTTGCCTAGAGAGGGTCAATCTCATACTGATAGCCCCGTTCCGGCCAACCCGAGTTTGATTTGTAGACCTAGTGTCTCTTCTACACTGCTCCCCCATGGAGATCCCCATCAGACAGAACTTTCTCTCTCAAGCGGGCGGCATGATAATTTACCCCCGCCTGGAGTTGTGGAAACTCTGAGCCTGGCCTCTGAGGGGGCTAGGCTCATAGAATCCGGTCTCCCAACTGAGGTTGTCGAGACTATACTCCACTCCAGAGCTCCTTCCACGAGAAAGCTATACAGACAAATAAATGGAAGTCGTTTTCTACTTGCTGTAGACAACGTCAGCTGGACCTATTCCACTCTTCTATCAGTCTTGTGCTGGATGGTTTATCTCCTTCTACCCTGAAGGTTTATATAGTGGCTATTTCCACTTATGCTTTGTTGGGGGATTCTTCTGTGGAAGAGACTCCCCATTTATATGCTTTCTCTGTGGTACCCAGAGACTGAGGCCTTCGGTGCGTACAAAACTCCGGTCTGGGACTGGGCTATTGTGTTTGAAGGGTAAGCTGAGGCTCCCTTTGAACCATTAGAGGAGGTGTCTGGAAGATTCCTCCATCTTAAAACTGTCCACCTGTTGGCAATTTCATCTCTCAAAAGAATTGGAGATCTTCAAGCACTTTCGGTTGCTCCCTCATGTTTGGAATTTGCGCCTGGTATGTTCAGGGCTTTCCTTCACCTTAGACCTGGTTATAAATCCAAGCTCTCCACCAACGTCCCAGGACCGATTGTACTGCAGGCCTTTTGTCCTCCTTCTTTGATTAATCCGGATCAGGAAGAATGAGCAAGTGGGTGGTCGAGGCCATTTCTCTTGCCCATGAGTCATACGGGCAGCTTTCACCTTTGGCTGTCCGGGCACACTCTACTAGGGGTATGGCTGCCTCAAAGGCTTTGATCTCGGGGGTTCCCATTAACGAGATATGTGATGTGGCTGGGTGTCATCTCAGCCTACCTTCATTAGGTTGTATAACCTTGATTTGGGCTCCACTCCAGGGTCCTCGGTGCTCTCGTCGTAAGATAACAGACAGGCACTTGGTCTTATGGCCTAGTTGGGATAGTGTTCCCAAAGCGACTACGCAGCGTTGATGTTCCCATGAAAGGGAATGTCTCGGGTTATGTCTGTAACCCTGGTTCCCTAAATAAGGGAACGAGACGCTGCGTAGCTTAGCCATACTCCCTGCACGCCTGTGAGCGTCTGCTTCATCCATATCAGAAGCTGGCGTTCTTTGTTCTCAGGAGTGCTTTATAGTTTCCTGGTCCGTGACGTCACCCGCACTGACGTCCCGTCACACTATTGGTTCGATTTCACGAATGCTTCAAGACAAAACGCACAGAGACGTTCCCAAAGCGACTACGCAGCGTCTCGTTCCCTTATTTAGGGAACCAGGGTTACAGACGTAACCCGAGACGTTTTCAGTTATTGACATTATATATACAATAACCATATTCCAAATTATTATGCAAGTGACGTATTAGTGGGATTTCAGTACAATAAACATAAAAATTTTTGTTTTTCAAAGAAAGTGTTTATTTGTTTTATTTCTCAAATCTTTTTTAGATAACTGGTATCTATGCCAGACAGGTTTGTTAAAAGGTTCACATTATTAAGCAAGTCACTACAGTGGCCCAGTAGTGCACAACACAACAAAATTAAAAAAGCAAACATAAGTTCACAACATAACGGAATAAAGCCACAACACAACAAAATCGAGCCACAACACAACGGAAATGCTCCCAACCACTAGGGGGCTCTCAGAGCTCAGTAAAGTTATTTTTCCTTGCCGATGTTCTATAGAGTCGGCAGTGATATCAATACCACGATTAGTTTCAACAGTATGTAGCCACTGTATATCAACATGAAATATTAATTCAAAATCAACTATGTGCTCAATAGCTTCATATTTATACCTGTGAATGATTTGACACGCTACCACGGTGCATGATGAAGAGAATGTCTGCCAATTCCACCAAGTGGTTAAAACGCATAATTTGTATTAATTAAAATTACTTCTAACATTTAAAAAGACATGTTCAAATTCCAAAGCTGTTCCTGTTGGTAAGACTGACAAGCTTTGGAATTTGAACATGTCTGTTTAAGCGAATGTGTCTGGAGGGCAGGGAGTGAAAGAATAGAAATACTATCAAAAACTCAAAATTTATATGTTTTGCGTAATGGTTGCTCAAATCTTTTTGTTGTTGTTTGTTTTGTTTTTTTACTTTAAAAGTTGTCGCCTTGCCCTTTTACAGCGTTTTGCGTCTGCTGATATAGAAATGGATACCTGCTTACATTTTTTGTTTTTGTTTTGATATTCACATTCTTTATGCTGTCGTTTGCAGGGAAGAGAAGCTATTTTATCCCATTGCATGATAATTTGGTGTTTTCACTTAAGTTTTGTAGAATTCAGGTCACAATGTTGATCTGGTTACCGTGAGTGTCACGCTCTGCTGCTTCAGCCATCATCTGGTAGAAAATGTCCAAATAAATGTGCTCAATAAACTGAAAGAAGTTGATCAAATTATTTGTTGGAAGGGTGAAATGTAACTGTAGTTTTAATGCTGTCTTTCTAAATATTCACTTTCCCATATGACCAAGAAGACTTGTAGGGTCACATTCAGCGGACAGACACCGATACACTGTATTTTTTTGTATTTATTTCAACAAATGACAACCAAAATCAAACCCATACAAGCTTGTGAACAGTTTTGAAGTGGCTGCATATAAGTTATAGGCTACTCATTCACAAGCCAGGTGAGAGTCATACTCGCAAATGTAATGTTAATTCTTAAACCAAACAAAATACATTGGGTTTAATCAGTGACATTATTACTAGATTTGCTAAACGCCGTCTTCACCTCCTCAACCTGCTTCCCTTGTTTTAACTTGCGTGTAGAAAAGGTTGTATTACAATTTTCGTTGTATTACACCGTCCATTTTTTCCCTGAACGATGATGTGAGTTCCTGTTGCAATAGACCTTTTTCACAAGAATCGGAAATCACGTGACGCAGGGTAAATTTAGTTCCGCTATGCGTCTACGGCTATTAGATAGATAGATAGATAGATAGATAGATAGGCTCATTTATCAAATATCGCTGCTTACCTTTTCTGTTTTGTCTGTTTTCCAAGTTGCTGTTGTATAATCTACAAAGAAATTATTTTCTACTTGTTTGTAGCTTATACGGCCACTCAAACCGTTGCTCGAATTTATGACAGGTGGATTTAGTCAGTATAGGCTACGCAGCTACTCATTCAGTAATTCCCCTGATCATATCACGTACGATGCACATTATTTATATAATTTATTCATAAAAAAATTTATACTTCAATATATACTTCAATGGGGGATATAAAGTCGTGAGATACACAATATTGACGTGAGTTTAATACGTTTTACAAATATATAGCATGTATTAATCTAATATATCATTACATCCCACATTCAAGCATATGTTATATCCTGATTGATTAAAATGATTAAACTAGTAAGACATAATTAATTTCCAACACCACACATACACAACTATCAATCTTTGCACTAATATTGCAACAGCACAATAATACTGTGCATAATACACACTTTATGATGATGACGACAGGAAACTATGAGTGAGAGATGACTGAAGTGTTTATATATATCTAGAAATATCCAGGGTGCGAGCGGTCCTGTTTTATGAATCAGAGGATCAGGCTTGTGTGATAAGGGAGCTGCCAATCATTTCCCCAGCACGTCGCTAAAAATACTCTATACATTCAATGTGCATACTATCCACCCTAAATAGTAGGCCTACTAAATATTACTAATGTCGCATAGACTACTATTTAGGATGGCTAGTATGCACATTTAGACGCAGACACTGTCTTTACAGCACATAGAGCGCGATAATGCACAGCCGCACCAAACAGACACAAAGATTATAACCAGTTTAACTGCCATCACTTGCTCTAAGCGATGTCACGCGTTTTTAGGCCAAAACATTTTTTGTCACATACAGCAAATATCTCCTCACTATCTGCTAGCTGCCTGTCCGTCCCCTGAACACACTGTAAAAAAACACGGTCACAAGCTCCAAAAACGGCAACAACTACCTGGTGCAGCCTGGACCACGAAACATAACAAACATGCTCCAGCCAATAACCAACAAGAATGATTTTAAATGCGTGTTCATGACTGTTTCAGGAAGCATGGATGGGAGGAGGAGGGAGGGTCTTGCTAGCCTCTCTATTGGATGGGAGGCACTACATATTCTGCTCAATCAACTGAAAACAGATTAGACTAATCAGTTCTTGGGATTTAATTAAGAAATGTATATATTAACATATTGCATTATTTTATTGTGCACAATGCTGCCTAAACAGCATTCGAATGAAGTTTGTTATTAAATAATAATGATAAAAGGATAGCATATGTAAGAACATAAAATAATATAGTCTAGGACTACAAGAAAACATCTTTATCCATTCCATCTCACAAACGTTTTAATCCATTCACTGATCGTGTCTTTCTTTCTTTCTTTCTTTCTTTCTTTCTTTCTTTCTTTCTTTCTTTCTTTCTTTCTTTCTTTCTTTCTTTCTTTCTTTCTTTCTTTCTTTCTTTCTTTAAATATATTTCTATAAAATATAAATTGATAATGTGTTATGTGTATGCCAGGTTAAGAACTCTAGCTGCTGCATTTTGTATGAGCTGTAGTTTATTTATCAAGCGGGAGGAACAACCACTCAGTAGAGTGTTACAGTAATCTAGCCTTGAGGTCATGAACGCATGAACGTATGAACTGCATTTTTCTTTGAGAGCATATGTTGTAGTTTAGATATATTTTTAAGATGGAACAATGCGGTTTTGCAGATGCTAGTAACATGGCCTTCAAATGAAAGATTGGTATCAAAGAGCACACCCAGGTTCCTAGCTGACGACAAAGACATAACAGAGCAGCCATCAAATGTTAGACAGTATTCTAGGTTATTGCGTGAAGTAGTTTTCGGTCCAAAAATTAGAATCTTTTTTTTTTTCTGAATTTAGTAGTAGGAAATTACTGGTCATCCAGTTTTTTTTATATCAGCTATACATTCTGTCAATTTAGCGAATTGGTAAGTTTCGTCAGGATGTGAAGAAATATAGAGCTGAGTATCATCAGCGTAACAATGAAAACTAACGCCATGCTTCCTAATGATATCTCCCAAGGGTAGCATGTACAGAGTGAAAAGCAACGGTTCTAGTACTGAGCCTTGCAGTACTCCATATTTAACTTGTGATTGATATGACATCTCATCGTTTACTACTACAAACTGATAACAGTCAGATAAGTATGATTTGAATCATGCCAATGCAATTCCACTAATGCCAACATAGTTTTCAAGTCTATTTAGAAGAATATTGTGATCAATAATGTCAAATGCAGCACTAAGATCCAGTAACACTAATAGAGAGATACAACCACGATCTGATGATGATGAGCAAATCATTAGTAACTCTAATGAGAGCAGTCTCAGTACTATGGTACAGTCTAAATCCTGACTGGAAATCCTCACAGATACTATTTATTTCTAAAAAGGAACATAGTTGTGATGAAACTGCCTTTTCTAATATTTTTGACAGAAAAGTGAGATTTGAAATCGGCCTGTAATTGACTAATTCTCTAGGATCAAGCAGCGTTTTTTTTAATAAGAGGTTTAATAACAGCCAGCTTAAAAGTTTTTGGTACGTATCCTAGTGATAAAGATGAATTAACAATATTAAGAAGAGGATCTATGACCTCCGGGAATGTTAATTTTAGTGATCTCCGACTGGCGAAGTCGAACATCATTTGTGCCGATGTGAATAATAATTTTAGAGTATTTACGATTAGCATTAGCCAGCACTTTTAAATTTGCTTGGATGTCAGGTGCTCTGGCTCAAACATGTGACTATGGTGGCTGGTGTCTCTATTTTTACGTTCCGTGTAATAGAATCGCCAATAACTAGGGCACTTTCAACAGGATTCTCAGTGGGTGCGTCACTGAGTGGGGAGAACCTGTTTGATGTTCTTACTGGAACGGAAGAGTGGTGTTTTCCATGGCTAGGCCGCCTCACTGCCTCACCAAGTGCCCTGCTGCACGGCTCTACAGCCGGAACCAAACAATGTACAGAGTTCACTATGCTAGTCGCATCCAAAACAGTATCTGAAGCCCCTGCATTCTTACTATCCTCGATTAAAGTATGGATGCGTGTCTCTAATTCTGAGATTTTCTCTTTCAGCCTGACTATTTCCCTACATTTATGACATGTAAATCCCTCGTCACTGACAGAGAGAGCTATGCTGAACATGTGACAAACTGAACATGAAATAACACTGGGAGAGGATGACATGACTCACCGTGTTTTTAGACTGATCCGAGTTACCACGTTGAAAGAGGAGCGCACGAGACTGATGACAAGTTAACAAGCTAGCGAGATGCAAACGCGTTGTACCAGCGATTTAGATTCAAAGATTACAAGCTAGCAATGTCAGATTAATGTGGTAGGCAATAATAATAATATAAGCAACAATGAATAAAAGTGAGAGATTGAATCAAAGTAAGAAAACAAAGCTATACGGAAACGCAAACCGTGAGCAGAGGCAGCGAGGCAGACAGGAGCAATCGAGCAAGCTCCCACCAAGCTTCTTCAAACTGTATTTAGAAAACATCTTTATTTATAAACATGCTCGCTGATTATGATCTGTGCTGTTATGAATACTTAACCACTTTTTCATGAGAAATGCTGTCCAAACGTTTCGTTTTGACGTCTGAAAACGAAATGAAAACAAAATACTCTTTTAACATAGGCTAGTCTATTAATAGTTGCACATTTTTGGAACTTCATTCGAATACTGTCACAAGCATGAGGGGCTGAAAACAGATGCTCATTCAAGTTACTGTATTCTGCAGAAATACAGTCATAAAGTCAACTGTATTGGCATGATCGGGCATTTACAGTATTTACAAAATACAAACTTTAAGTAACATAAGGTTGCCTACAGAATGTTAATTAGATGAAAAGATATATGGGAAATGAAGGGGAAAATAATATATTTATATGAATATATATTTATAATTAATAGCTAAATGTAACTAATAATAATATGAAAATATTAAATAAAAAAGACTGTTGGATGAGATTATAAATGTACAAGGCATAAGCCGATTTTAATATTTTATTGATAAACTTCATTCGAATGCTGCCTAGGCAACATCACGTGCAATACAAATATGTTGATATGTAAAAAAAAAAAAAAATTAATATGTCAGTATGTTAATATCACTTTTTCTTAATTAAAAATAAATATTATAATCTTATCCATTTCTGATCATTCCAGGTTGCTATGGTTGCGCAGGTTGTTTACACATTTAACTCGTGGCCATGAGAAATAGATGTCATTCCCTCAACATAATGCCACGAGAAAAAATATATTGTTTCCTCATGATATGATCTCGAGGCCACGACTTTACATCGAGTGACCACGACATAAGTCATTACCTTGAAAAAATGATCTTGTGGCCACAACTTATCACATTCCCATGAATTAATATCTAATGGCCAAGACAAAACGATGTCAACCGAACATGTCACCTCCCAGTCACTGTACTATAGAGCTTTAAATTATGGTATATTTTGTGTATGAGCATACAGTAGGCTAAGTGAAATATATAACGATTTTTACATATGACTTGACAGTTTATTTTATTCAATATCAAGAAAAGGTGTGCATCATACCTGAAACCTTTACAGTTGGTGTCATGACTGTAAGTAATTCTCTTCAAATGCTATTGAAGTTAGAAATGTCATGTGAAACTTTAGAGACAGTTGGCTTGATATTGGACGTTCCATATTCGCAAATTTAGGGACCGTGTCTAAAGTTTCACATGACATTTCTAACTTCAATAGCATTTGAAGAGAATTACTTACAGTCATGACACCAACTGTATTTCAGTATTTCACTGGGAAACATTTAGTGTCAAACTTTGTGCATTACATCCATATTCTGAGTCAACCTGCTTGCCTGTAGCCTATAGCCTACATTCTCAATAATGTACGAGGTTGTTGGTTTTGTCACTGTATTTAGTCTATAAAGATAAGTTAAGCGTTCTATATGTCCCGATGATGACTTGAATCCTGGAGTATGACGTATTGAGGGAAACCCCAGAACTACAGCACAGCACCGCGATATAAAGTTGAGGAAAGTTATATCTACCTTTAGATATAACTGTACGTTTGAACTGTTTATCAGCATCGGGGAATAACGTTATAATGTTGTTCACTGTACAGCAAGCTGCTTACATGTAGGCTACACAGGGAAAGTAACAGTGCAGATAGATATTTAATAAAATGTAAACACAACTTTTATGTCTTTATCAGCTTTTCTGCATATATACTGTCCCTGATAATCATCACATGCACTTACTGCTTGCTCCATTAATGTAAATCCGTTTTAATGAATGAATAACTGTTGCTCTGCTCTTCGTCAACACGCATTTGCACCACCTGCTGGTGAGATCGACTAACAGCAGATGGAGATTATGCTCGGTACTCTACTGCTTTTACTGCAGTTACCGGATGTGAAATGTTTAAATTTGAACCACTGAATTTGTGGACATGAATTTGTGGACGCGAAATAAAATGGACAGAAAATTGCCTGTTGAATATTATAGGTTGTATTTTTAAATGGAATGAATATTTTGGATTATTGAATTTTTACACATAAGTTTAAAATATTGTAGCTGACCCCCCAAAGTTAGTGTTTTTATGGCGACCATTATTTTAGAACATTTGCCCTTATTGTTTCCATGCCCTTATTGCATCATGCTTGTCACGTGACACACTGCAGCCACAATAACACTGTATGACAGATGTATCACTTTTAGTTTTTCATTTTTTTATTTAAAATATTCACAAACTTCCTTACCATGTCATCAACTCTCTGAGATTCTGATTCTCAAATATGTGTGAGTGTGTTTTGTCGTTTTAAAAACCTTGACTTTTCTTTATCTTGATCTATAATGCGCTTATTTTGCGCCACAGTTCAGAGATTCCTGTCAGTCAGATTTACAGCATGTGAATTCATCAGTTTCTCCTGAAATACATGCAAGTTAGTGGCCGGTGAACTGGGAGAATAATAGAGTAAACATTATAGTTATTTAGGTCCACTATGTGTGTCTGATATGAATAAACATCGGCAAATTAAATTTGAATGGATTGTTATTGCTGATGTCTGACATCAGTGTGTATTTTACAAACTCTAAATGTATTGTTTTACTAGTGCTTATGTGTATTTAAATGTCTGAAACTTAAAAAAAAATAAACACTGCATATGTGTGATATATGACAAGTGCTGAGCGCGTTTGTCCCTGTGCCAGCCAAAGTGCGAAAGCACAGTTTGAATCTAGCAGTTATGTGATGTCACTGAACATTCTAAATCCCATATGTGGGACTGTACCACTCAAAAGGTTAAAAAGAAATGCGGGTTTAGAACATTGAAAACTTAAATTCCGCAGACTAGACAGAGGTACCTTGGGTCTCATCTCCCACTCTGAAACTGACTGCACTTATATATAACAATTTCAACCAATTAATTAAATAAATAAATAAATACATTTTATATAAATATATGAAATATATAGGGAATGGAGATGAAATAAAATGGACAGAAAATTGCCTGTTGAATATTATAGGTTGTATTTTTAAACGGAATGAATATTTTGGATTATTGAATTTTTACACATAAGTTTAAAATATTGTAGCTGACCCCCCAAAGTTAGTGTTTTTATGGCGACCATTATTTTAGAACATTTGCCCTTATTTTGTGCCCTTATTGACAAATACACATATGGGACCACTCACGTGGAGGGGTCGCGACATATGGTACTTTAAGGTAGGTGACGGACATTGGCCTGGAATCAGATATCTGAGCCAAAGGGGGAGGCGGAGGAACTCGACTGGAGTAAAGGATGCACGTATCCGGCCCAGGGGACTGGAGTGGCATTGCAAGCCGACACTTGGAGCAGGTTTAACGCGTCTAGCAGCTGGTGGAAGCGAGTACACGGGAAGACACCGGCTCTACACGAAGGCTATAGAATCTAGCGAACGTGTTAGGTGTCGCCCAGCCCGCAGCTCTACAGATATCTGTTAGCGAGGCGCCGTGCGCCAGCGCCCAATAAGAGGCTACTCCTCTTGTGGAGTGGGCTCTCAACCCGAGTGGGCAAGGCATGCCCTAAGATTCGTACGCCAGGGCGATGGCATCCACTATCCAGTCGGCCATCCTCTGCTTGGAGACAGCCTTTCCCTTCTGCTGGCTTCGGTAACAGACAAAGAGCTGATCTGAGGTCCTGAAGCTTCACGTTCTGTCCACGTACACACGCAGAGCGTGGACGGGACAGAGCAAAGCTAGGGCTGGGTCTGCCTCCTCTGAAGGCAACGCTTGCAGGTTCACTACCTGATCTCTGAAGGGAGTAGTAGGAACCTTGGGCACGTATCGGTGCCGGGGTCTCAGGATGATGTGAGAGTCACCGGTCCCGAATTCCAGGCACAATTCGTCCACTGAAAATGCATGCAGCTCCCCTACCCTCTTGAGCGAAGCCAATGCAACCAGGAGGACCATCTTAAGGGACAATACTTTTAACTCTACTGATTGCAAAGGTTTGAAGGGATGACCCTGGGTGAGATCCCAAGAGGGTATGGAGGAAGGGCGAGGTGGATTTAGTCTCCTCGCCCCCCTCAGGAACCTGACGATCAGATCGAAGGACTTGCCATCAACTGCATAGTGATGTGTGGCGATAGCGGCAACATACACTTAGAGGGTGGAGGGAGACAGCCTTCACTCCAAGCCCTCTTGCAGGAAGGAAAGCGTAGATTTGACCTATCATGATCGGGGGACCTCTTGGTGAGAGGAGCACCATTCAATGAACAGGTTCCACTTCAACGCATAGAGGAAGTGGAAGGAGCTCTAGCGGAAGTGATGGTGTCCACGACCGCTTGCGGGAGATCACTCAGAACCTCCGCATCCCATCTAGGGACCACACGTGGAGGTTCCACAGGTCGGGACGTAGGTGCCACAGGGTGCCCTGTCTCTGAGTCAGGAGGTCCTTCCTCAGAGGAATGGGCCAGGGAGGGGCTGTCGTGAGGGTCAGGTCCGAAAACCAGGTCAGAGTGGGCCAATACGGAGCCACTAGCAAGACCTGCTCCTTGTCCTCCCTGACCTTGCACAGGAGTTGTGCGAGAAGGCTCACTGGGGGAAAATATTTGCGTAGACCCCGGGACCAGCTGTGTGCCAGGGCATCCGTACCGAGCATGCCGCCGGTCAGGGAATAGAACCACTGGCAATGGGCAGTCTCCGGGGAGGTGAACAGATCTATCTGAGCCTCGTCGAAGTGCTGCCAGATCAGCTGGACCGCCTGGGGATGGAGTCTCCATTCACCCGCAAGCGGAGGCTGCCATGAGAGCTCGTCGACTGCACGATTGAGCACGCCTGGGAAATAAATGGCATGAAGCGACCTCAGATGCTTCTGACTCCATAGCAAGAGATGGTGGGTGAGTTGCGACATATGGCGCGAGCATAGACCACCCTGATGGTTGATGTACGCAACGGCCCAGTACATGCTTGTCTGATGACGGCTCCTTGAAGCAGCCCAGTGCAAGACGTACTGCTAGCAATTCGAGGCAATTGATATGCCAATGCAGATGAGGCCCTGTCCACAGACCCCACACTGCATGCCCGTTGTACGTGGCCCCCCACCCGGTGACAGTGGCATCTGTGTGGACCACAGCATGCCTGGACACTTGTTCGAGGAGAACTCCAGCCCGCAGGAATGAAGGGTCCGACAACTAGGTGAGAGTGCGAGCAGTTCGGTGTCACAGGGACACGTACTGCGCTGCCACGCCCATCTCGGAACCCGGCCGTGGAGCCAGTGTTGAAGCGACCTCATATGAAGCAGTCTGAGCGGTGTTACCGTGGCTGTGGATGCCATATGCCCCAGGAGCCTCTGAAAGAGATTCAGTGGGGCCACTGTCCTGCGCTTGAGCATACTCAGGCAGTTCAACACCGACTGGACATGCTCCTTGATGAGGCGCGCTGTCCGGGCGACCGAGTCCAGTTCCATACCGAGTTAAGAGGTCCTCTGCCCGGGGGCGAGTTTGCTCTTGTCCCAGTTGACCCAAAGACCCAATCGGCTGAGGTGAGCTGTCCCTGTGGTTGTACAACTGCTCTCGCGAGCTGGCCAGGATGAACCAGTCGTCGAGGTAGTTGAGGATGCGAACGCCCTGTTCCTTGAGCGGAACAATGGCCGCCACCCAAAGGGCAGGACTTTGTACTGATATGCTCGACCCTCGAACACAAACCGTAGAAAGGGTTTGTGGCGAGACAGAATCGAGACATGAAAGTACGTGTCCTTCAGGTCGATCGCTGCAAACCAATCCTGGGGACGCATGCATTCGAAAATGCACTTCAGCAATCTCCGCCCGGAGAACAGGTGCTTTGTCCAGGGACACACAAGTGTAATGGACACCCCTGAACACCAGGGGACGGCGAACTGAATCGAACTGAATCGCATAGCCGAGTCTAATAGTATGAATGTGCCAGCGGGACAGGCTGGGGAGACGTACCGGGGGTGGGGGAGCGAAGCAGAGTGCTGGGGCCCGACTCGGACGGCATAGCAGCCCGAAGTGGGGTCAGACTCTGCGAGATAGCAGTGTGAATGGGAGACTGCTCACGGGTTGCGGCCTCGACCAACACACTGGGACCTGCTGGCGAAGTGAGAGGGGGCTGAGAGTGGCGACGCGGGTCCTGGCACACTGACAGCCGCGCCCTCTTGTGACGTGGAGGAATGGGAAACTGCTCTTTTTGTGTGGAAGTGGGTACCACTGAACTCCGGGGGTGGGAGAGATGCTGGAATCCTCTCCCAAAGAGCAGAATCCTTCCCCTCCAGGTCGCCTGTCTCAGGATCGTGACATCCTCGACCGCTTACCACCTGGCTTGGCTTGAGCGGGCTAGGCACCGCGTCCGCGACTGGCTCCCTGCTGTTTGGCGGGTGTAGGCTTCTGCTTTGCCGACTTAGCAGGTGTGGAGGACAATGCGGGCGGGCGCCCTCGGCGATGAGCGGGCTGAGGCTGTGCCGCCGGCGGGGTGGAGGCAGCAGCGGACCGCCGGGGCAAGACATGCTTGATAGCCTCAGCCTGCTTTTGGGCAGCGGAGAACTGTTAGGTGAAGCTCTCCACCGCGTCGCCGAAAAGGCCGACCTGAGACACCAGGCAGTCCAGGAACCGATGCTTATCGGTCTCCCTCATGTCAGCCAGGGTCAGCCAGAGGTGGCGCTGCTGGACTACAAGAGTAGACAGCGCATGACCAACAGAACGTGCCGTCACCTTAGTCGCCTGGAGGGCGAGGTCGGTGGCGGCGCGCAGCTCCCCAAGCAACTGTTGGTCAAGACCTCCCTGGGGCATCTCCATCAACGCCTCCCTGGGGCATCTCCATCAACGCTTTTGCCTGATAAACTTGCAAAAGGGCCATGGTGTGCAGGGCGGAGGCAGCTTGTCCACAGGCTCTGTAAGCTTTCTCCGTCAGTCCTTACGAGAATTTACAGGCCCGGGATGGGAGACACGGTTCACCGTGCCAGCCGGCGGCCGTTGGACACAGCTGCATCACAACAGACCATTCGACTGTGGGAATCCGCATGTATCCCCTAGCCTTTCCAGGGAGGTGAAGGCGCACAGGTCTCGCACAGACGCTATACGACGTCCGCCAGGACTTGGTCACCTCATCGTGCACTTCCAGGAAGAAAGGCATCGGGGTGGGGCACTAGGGGCCAGCGCTGGCTGCCCCGAGGTACCAATCGTCAAGCCAGGAAGGACCGGGACACGGTGGAGGGTTCCACACAAGCCTGACCTTCTCGGCCGCCCAGGAAAGCACAGCCGTCAACTCGGGATCAGCCTCGGGCAACGCTACGGTCCCAGAGGGAGGCAGCACAGCCGAGTCTTCATCTCCCGAGGACTCATGCTCACCTTCCGATGCTGTGATCGACATCTGATCCTCAGCAGGTGCACCAAAGGAAGTTGGTCGCTCCATAGAGGGACCAGTGCGATCCAATGGCAGCACCACAGGCTGCAGTGCTGGAGAGGGACAGGGGCCCGCGGAGCGGCGCTCGGCAGAGAAGCCCTGACCGTAATCCTCAGATCACTCTGCCTACACACTGACGAACCACCATCCCGGCCAGAGCCTGAGAAAATGGCCGCACTCCACTCCCCGAACACAACGGAGGAACCGGCCCAAATCGCAACAGACAACGTTGGCTTTATTGCAGGCAAAGTTGCTGTAATAACAGCAGTTGGGAGCTTAACTGCTCAGGCTCCTCAGGAAGCTCTTGACCTCGCTGCTGTGCAGTCACACCAACACAAGACGCTGGAATCTTCTTCAAGGCTTGTTTTGTTTCAACTGTAGGGAAAACACCCTAGGAAGTAAAATTAGCTCAAATGAAATATTTAGGGAATTATAAAGAGTTTTTTAGATTACGACCGAGCAACTGATTCGTCCAGCGTTCATTTGCTCGAGCCGTAATAAGCTCTTGTAACGGATATAAATATCCAACAATCGTGAAAACACTGATTAGAGCACGGTAACTTGATCACAGTTTAAGACATTAAATCATAAAGCACATAATACAAGACACTTTCCTTTTAAAATCTACAAGAGATTTTATTTATTCTAACACAAACTAATCTAACATAAAGGCACGCACACACACACACACACACACACACACATTCATACGCGTTGCAGTAAGAAGGAAATGGGAAAGAAAGAGTTTTGAAAGAGAGAGAGAGAGAGTGATCTGATTAACCGAATTCCTATCAATGCATAAGGACCAGAACGAACCATGAATCATTCATTTATGCACCAGTTCAGTTTTGGTCTGGAGGTACTTGCTTGCGTTGACTTAAAGGTGAATTTCCCTCGTCGTGCAGAGAGGGGTTTCCCAAGTCGATGATTGGTCCAGATCAGGTCCGTGTGGAACAATGAAGGAAGTCTCTTTGTCGCTGGAGTTGAAGCGGCAAAAGTCGTTGGTTGAACTTTGCGGCGAAACGTAGGACACGAGACTTTCAGCGGTAAAGGAAAATTAAGTAAAGAAAAGAAAAGTGAGTGAAGGTTGGATGGCTTGAATGAGCGGCTGGTCTGTTCTTCTTGTTACTCCATTGTTCTTGGTACTCTGGTCATGGTTTCTCTTACCAGAACTAACCAACTCCAGATCGTTTACTAACCAACTTCTCTCCATTCACTATCTTGCAATATGATCATTTAAACTTAGTTGTTTGTCACACCTCTGATGAGTCTTGGCCAATCAGACATTGTCCTGTTTCAAGAGGGCCTTCCTCTGCCCCCAATAAAACATAAGTGTCACATCCCGGTCTGTCTCTGCTTTAGCAGAGTGCCATTTTAACATAATTGCTATTAAATGGAATACAATACATTTTAAACAGATTTCATTCAAGTCAGAATAGAGGAAAGGGAGAAAGAATCAAATTAAGTCCAAATAAGGCATACTTCCAGTCATTCAGTCAAGAGTTAACGCATTTACACGAATTGTGAGTGTTCTAAAGCCTAACTGTTTACAGGTAGTACTTGTGGACACATAATGCAAAATGTATGTAGTTAAAAGATGTTTGATAAGTCCGTTAAAATTGTTGGAACAATTTTGAAGCAGATTTATTTGTTCAACAGTCTCTTTGGCTCTCCTGTGAAGTAAGGAAACAAAAGGGTCTGGATTGTCTCTCTGTCTTCTTGGGTGACCCTTTGGTATGTCGCTTCTGCTATCAGGAAGCATGTGTCGTAAAAGTAATCAGCCTGGCTTTATCTGCAGACGGTCCGGAGCCGGAACCTCAATTCTGAATTAGAATTATGTTTTGAAAGAATCATCTAAATGATTCATTTGTCTGGTTCGTCCACAGTTCTTACATATCCCCCCTTGGTTCGGCGATGTGTTGAGATGAAGACATCGGCGGACACTGTAGAAAAATGGACACGAAGCAGACACACACAAAGCAACAACAAAACAACACCTCCATGATTGACCACTATACTGGTGCAGGGCATTAGATTATCTGAGTACTGATGGATTAAGTTCAATTTTGGGAGTGTTATTCTACATTGTGTGATTAAATTGTTAGTTTCCATCTCTTCTAACTTGTTCTAGGTTGTCTGGTGACATCATTTGTGGTAAAAATGATGTGACCCATCATGGAGCTCTCTCGGGCTCACATTCGAATTTTCAAATGGCTTTCAGACCTTAGGCGTGGTGCGTCAATCGTAATGTCATGACCTTGACCCTTATGGGGCAGACAGGTATTTTACCTTATAAAGAAGAAGGGAAAGAGAGGAAGAGGAAAACAAAACAAAATAAAACACTTAAGTGTTTCCTGGTATGGCTAACACTACTGCGTGCATCTAAGATGTCATGTACCAGCTTAATGAAAGGTGTTCTACTTGTTGGGCAGATGGTTGCATGTTTCTTATGGTGAATGTAGCTAAGTCGATGTTGAGCTAGGTTCTGAAACTAATATCTGTCTGTAGGAAGAGCATGTTGGTGAGTATGTTAATGTAGTGTAGTGTAAAATGTAATGTAGTGCAGTGTAGGTATGGTCAGATCTGGTTCAGTCTGTCTTGCTCCCCCCTTTTCTTGAAGGGCTTAGATGAAGATTGGCTCTTTGCATCTTGGACTTGGGATGAGAGATCATCCCTAATTTGATGGGAGTCAGTCCAGTGAGGCAGGAAGTTCCTTGGCAGAAGGTAGGAGGAAGTTTGACATGGCTGTGTTGAGCTGTGGTGCAAAACTTTGTCTCCTACGTTGCATTCCTTTTGTAATGCCTTCTGGTTGTGACAGACTGTCTGACCTTCTGTGCTTACTGTTGTTACTGTTGCACAAGCATGGTTCTTGAGATGGGAACTCGTTGGGTTTATTGGTGGGTGATGAGTAACCAGAACGGTGTTCTCTGGTACTATTGAGTTTCCAGCGGTGTTTGGCTGCAAGAGACCGCTTCGTTCTGTGCTGTTGTAGAACAGGTGGCAGTCATCTCCATTTGGAAGGTGGATCAGGTGATCACTGACCTTCCGTTCCGTCTCTAGTCATAACGAGGGTGACTGATCCTTGTGATCGTCGCCGTTTATGTTGTTTGCAAAGAACGCTGTAATTTGCCTCATCGGTTGTTCCATGTCTTCTGAGGTGGAACTATCTTGTTCTTGGGCGTTCTTGTTCTCAGTGCTGTGTTTAACTGAGTGATGCAGAGGTGGGTTCCGCCGTCGCTTACCCACAGTGGATGCATTTGAATGTGTTGGTTGGTGGACTTGGGCTGTCCAGTTTGGGTCCCAGATGTTTCTTTCTGGTGGGTTTCTTGAGAAGTGTGGCCTGTCCCATGGCATTTTCCAGCTGTCGGTGTGGAAGCTGTCAGTGGCATGGGGGTCACGTTCTCCGTGTCCTTTATGACAGGCTGTGGCATTGTCATGCCATTGGCTGTCTTGCAGTGCATGGCTTGAGTCTTGGCTGCCGGAGTTTGAAATTGTGGCTGTTTTCAAACCTTTCTTTGAGTTCATCTTCTGTTTGATGTAGGCCTTGTGTGTCAAGTCACGTAGCTGTTGGATTGACATTGTGCTTGGGCAGGCCATGACGCCAAGATGGTGACTTAGTCCAGGGTGCAGGTTTCTCAGGAAGAGGGTTTTGAAGTTCACATCCTCTTCAAGTTCAGGTTCATGATGTGCACCTAAGTAGGCTTGTCGGAAACGGTTGTAGTAAGCTTGGGGAGTCTCTTGTCGACCTTGTTTGGTTTCCAAGGCGACTAACAGTCCATGTTCAGACTCTGGGCCTGTAAATTCTTTGATCAGTGACTCACGTAATAGCTGGTAGTTGTGCTTAATGTGAACAGGTTGTCGATCTAAGAAGCTTCGTACCTCTGGGCTGGATGTGGACCTGAGGAGATACAACCTGTCTCTGTCAGTCACATTGGGTCTCACCTCTAGGTAGAAGTCAATATCTCGGAGGTAAGTCTGGATGTTGTGGTTCTCCATGGAGTTCGGGTTGAACTGTGTGATGTTCTTAGCCAGCTTGTTAAGGTCTTTAAGGGTCATCTCGTGTGCAACTTTGGGGTCTGCATGGATGAGCTCTCTTTGGTTGACAGGGAAGAATTCTGCAGTGAAGGCCGGTGATGTTGTGGGTTGTGGCCACTCACTTCTTCCGTTGCATGGCAGTTCTTGGATGGGGGACTCTGTTGTGCTCAGCTGTGGTGATGCTGAGGGAGGCCCCTCCCTTCTTAACTCTGGTTTCTGGGTGTGAACATGTTTAAGTTCATTTCTAACCATGTAGAGCTTGCCGTTGGCATCGTCTAATTGTTGGTTTAGATGGTCCATTTCAGTGCTGTACCATTTCAAATAGTCTTCCAGAGCATTGATTTTAAGGTTCTTATCTTTAATGTCAGAATTGGCATTTTCTAGTTGGTTTACCAGGTGACATTGGACAGTCTTTAATTCTTGCTTGTCACGTTCCGCAACTGCAAGGGCTTCTTGGAGCTTGTCAACTTGTTCCTTTGTTTCTTGCTCCACAAGTTTGTCTTGAGCTTTCACCTTGTGCTGGTCTGCGCAGCGTTGGATGTGCATCAGCTCTCTCAGGAACTCAGTGGTCTGACGTTTGAAGTCGTCTTGGACTTTCACTTCCAGCTTGTCTATGCGGCTCTGGGCACGTGTCAGCTCCTCCTGTAGGTGGGTGATGTGCTTGTCGCTTAGTTTCAGCTGGGCTGTGAAGGCAATGCTTAGAGAATTGGTTATCTTGCCTAGTTCAGTGTGGTCTTGGTTCTGGCTTGAATCATGCGTCGGGAATCTTCTCAGAATTATGATTATTATTAAAAATAATAACAGTTCAATTGTCTTTGGCATGAGGCAGTTTGTAATGCCGCTGAGCCAGGCGTCCACATCTTGGGCAGTGGGGTTTTCCGTCTGCGACATGTTGGCACGCTGGGGAGAAGAGACTGACACAGATCTGTGTGGGGTGCAAGCCTATATGTGGTGGAACAGCTAAGTGTCGTTCAGTGAATGTACACCAATCGTGAAGTGTGATGGCTACGTGTTGGTCTCAGAGTGTAGACAGGTAGGCTAGTGATGAGAAGGCTTTGTCACTCAACTGAGTAAGAGAGAGAAAGAGAAAAAGTTAAAACAAATTTCAATAGATGAAATATTTTCTATAAATATTTTCTATTAATGAAAAACTGTTTTCAACTCGTGATGTGAGGACTTTGTCACTCAACTGAGAAAGGGAAAAGAGAGAAAATGTTAAAACAAATTGTAAGTTTTTTTTTTTCAATTTAGAGAAATATTTATTTCAAATAAATATTTTCTATTAATGAAAGCTGTTTCTAAAGTAAAAGAAAAGAAAATATATATATTATTGTTTATGTTCGCAAGGACAATAAGACAATAATAATGCTGATACCTCTTTTCTTAGTTTGACAGGATTGACACCACACACCTTCAGTTGAACTGCTTACAAGGGATGCTGTGAAGGCAACGGTTGCTCAACACTTGTCTCTGTTAAATGTTCTTGGAGGAAATGTCAAAATTTAAATTGCGTTTACAAATGCAGGGAGTATGGAGAACACAAAAGGGTTTGATTAAAATCAAAAACCTAATGAATTGTTTCTTTGGAAAGATTGTGTTTCTCTTTCTTTAGAATTGATTGATGGTTCGTCCAAGCTTGATCCCTACAAAAGTGAAGAATAGGATGGAAGAAAGCAGGAGAGCACAGGAAAGACGTGAGGAAAAGGAAAGGAGAAGAAGGGAGACCAGATCCACAAATGGCTCTGAAGCCTTTGTCTAATTACGAGGATATAATTGGTAGTTGATGGACAACTAACCCATGAGAATAAAAATGTTAGTAAGAGAGGGTTGTCTCTGATTGGTTTGAAACTCGTAATAAGTTATCAATGTCTCCTAAAAAGGCTCAGGTGTGTCGTTCCTAAGCTAGAATACAAAGAGGAAAGGAAAAAGGTAAGAAAGAGGAAAAAATGAAAATAATGGGATGAGATAAGAAAAAGGGAATTAAACAAAGAGGTAAATGAATAAATAAAATAGAGTGGCTAAGTGTATAACCAAGAAAAGGAAAAGAAAGATGTAACGCAATAAAATAATGAACAAATGTGAGTCAAAATTAGGAAAAACTTTGGTTGAATAAGTTTGCTTAAACTTTTAAAGTTCAAGGCTTATTCATACCTGAAGTAATTAGATCTAAAATATAATTTTAGTTATGAAAATTATGAAATTAGAAATAATGGAAATTTGGAAATGTAGAAATCATTTAAAATTACTTTCTAGAAAAATAGGATTTCAATTTCAATTTAATTAGTTTTATTAAATTCAAATTTGACAATTAAAAATTCTAAGCCAGTATTTATTTTTCAAGTCAAATGCAGGTAAAACGATTAATAATTGTAAACCAATATTTTTCTATTTAAAGTAAAATATAGGTAAGGTAATCAGTGAGAAAGTCAAGGGGAAAATAAGGACAGACCAACAAGTGTACATAAAATTGAAGTGTTTTAAATGGTTAAATCACTTAGTTGCTAAAACAGACACTGCGTTCACACAATGATGTTAACTAGCTTAGCTTCGAGGCTAAAGGCTTTAGCATATGAACTTCAATGTAAACAACTGCAGAGGTTAGCTTTAGCAACACCATGCGGTTTGTTTACAATGACGTTCTTCCGGAAGCGTTGGTTAAGACTTCCGTGCCACGACTGTAACTATGGCGACCAAACAAAATGATAGTGGCGAACATGTGAATTACATCAAATACATGTAACTGTACAAATGAAAGACACATGCACGTACAATCAAGCGTTACGTGAAATGTCGGCGCATTTCAACTCTATAAATAAGAGACACCACTCGTAGCTGTTTTACGATGTGGGGCTTAAACTTTAAGTGATAGCTTTCTGCTGTAATAGATGGAAAAATCGCGACCTCGGCGGGTCTCTTTGCGTGCAAAATATAACAGGTTCAAAAGCTTCACTTGATCAGTTTCAAATCACTTAAATTGCGCTCGGGAGCTCAAACAAGCAAGCATGTAGCGTTTAGCAAAAGGGAGAATATAGCAGATTGAGTACAGTGGAACACGCACTATAATCAGTTTAGCTATAAAACAAGCAAGCGTATAGCGTTACTGTTTTACAAGGGAGAATATAGCAGATTTAGTACAGTGGAACACGCACTGACACTTTAGCTATAAATATATAGAAACAGATCGAGGAACACGCTCAATCTTGCCGTTCTGTGAGGAGAGTATTCGTCCTACACAGAGGTATTTTAACTATTGCAGTTTAGTTTCAGCTCTCTGATACACAACGTTATTATAGCTATTTGAATGACGCTGGAACACGCAGACATCAGGATAGCTATAAAAAAGGCATTCTAGAATTTAAGGAACACGCTTAATTCTTACCTTATAGTATGTGTGATACAGATCTGAAATTTACTGCAGACTGGAGTTTAGAGACAAGACAGCAGACTGGAGTTACAGCTCTCACTCATTCAGGCACTCGTTCAAACGGACCGCGCCGTGCGCGCTGCATACGTCACACAAACACTGAGGGGTTTAATAATTTGCGTTGATAAAAAGAAAAATGACTTGATATGTGCTCCAAATTTAGATTAAACTGCCCGAATTATTCTCCACCATTACTGTAGGGAAAACACCCTAGGAAGTAAAATTAGCTCAAATGAAATATTTAGGGAATTATAAAGAGTTTTTTAGATTACGACCGAGCAACTGATTCGTCCAGCGTTCATTTGCTCGAGCCGTAATAAGCTCTTGTAACGGATATAAATATCCAACAATCGTGAAAACACTGATTAGAGCACGGTAACTTGATCACAGTTTAAGACATTAAATCATAAAGCACATAATACAAGACACTTTCCTTTTAAAATCTACAAGAGATTTTATTTATTCTAACACAAACTAATCTAACATAAAGGCACGCACACACACACACACACACACATTCATACGCGTTGCAGTAAGAAGGAAATGGGAAAGAAAGAGTTTTGAAAGAGAGAGAGAGAGAGAGAGAGTGATCTGATTAACCGAATTCCTATCAATGCATAAGGACCAGAACAAACCATGAATCATTCATTTATGCACCAGTTCAGTTTTGGTCTGGAGGTACTTGCTTGCGTTGACTTAAAGGTGAATTTCCCTCGTCGTGCAGAGAGGGGTTTCCCAAGTCGATGATTGGTCCAGATCAGGTCCGTGTGGAACAATGAAGGAAGTCTCTTTGTCGCTGGAGTTGAAGCGGCAAAAGTCGTTGGTTGAACTTTGCGGCGAAACGTAGGACACGAGACTTTCAGCGGTAAAGGAAAATTAAGTAAAGAAAAGAAAAGTGAGTGAAGGTTGGATGGCTTGAATGAGCGGCTGGTCTGTTCTTCTTGTTACTCCATTGTTCTTGGTACTCTGGTCATGGTTTCTCTTACCAGAACTAACCAACTCCAGATCGTTTACTAACCAACTTCTCTCCATTCACTATCTTGCAATATGATCATTTAAACTTAGTTGTTTGTCACACCTCTGAGGAGTCTTGGCCAATCAGACATTGTCCTGTTTCAAGAGGGCCTTCCTCTGCCCCCAATAAAACATAAGTGTCACATCCCGGTCTGTCTCTGCTTTAGCAGAGTGCCATTTTAACATAATTGCTATTAAATGGAATACAATACATTTTAAACAGATTTCATTCAAGTCAGAATAGAGGAAAGGGAGAAAGAATCAAATTAAGTCCAAATAAGGCATACTTCCAGTCATTCAGTCAAGAGTTAACGCATTTACACGAATTGTGAGTGTTCTAAAGCCTAACTGTTTACAGGTAGTACTTGTGGACACATAATGCAAAATGTATGTAGTTAAAAGATGTTTGATAAGTCCGTTAAAATTGTTGGAACAATTTTGAAGCAGATTTATTTGTTCAACAGTCTCTTTGGCTCTCCTGTGAAGTAAGGAAACAAAAGGGTCTGGATTGTCTCTCTGTCTTCTTGGGTGACCCTTTGGTATGTCGCTTCTGCTATCAGGAAGCATGTGTCGTAAAAGTAATCAGCCTGGCTTGATCTGCAGACGGTCCGGAGCCGGAACCTCAATTCTGAATTAGAATTATGTTTTGAAAGAATCATCTAAATGATTAATTTGTCTGGTTCGTCCACAGTTCTTACACAACAAAGAAGTCTGAAGGCTGGAGAACAACAAACGGTTGGCTCCGAAGCAAAAGATAAAGTGTGATTGCTTCTGCTTCCTATTTTTTCCTATTTTATACATTATTCTATTTCCTATTTTATACACCTGTTGGAGGCGGTACGCATTATGCAAATATTGCACGCCAAAGCCTGTTTTAGTTCACTCAAAGCTGATAGGGCTCTCTAGCGATATCCCAATTCGTCGGTCACTACAGACGTACGTCGAACGTGACCGACTGAAAGGGAACTCTGGCAAAACCATGCCACATAGCTTTGCAAAATAGTATTGCAAAGTATTGCAAAAGAAAATAAAGTTTTGGAAACAAAAATAAGATGTTGGCAGCAGATCCTTTTAAGTTCTGTAAATTGCGAGGTGGGGCCTCCATGGATCGGACTTGTTTGTTCAGCACATCCCACAGATGCTCGATTGGATTGAGATTTGGGGAATTTAGAGTCAACACCTCAAACTCATCATTGTGCTCCTCAAACCATTCCTGAACCATTTTTGCTTTGTGGCAGGCATTATCCTGCTGACGGAGGCCACAGCCACCAGGGAATACCACTTCCATGAAAGGGTGCACATGGTCTGCAACAATGCTTAGGTAGGTGGTACGTGTCAAAGTAAGATCCACATGGATGGCAGGACCCAAGGTTTCCTAGCAGAACATTGCCCAAAGCAACACACTGCCTCCGCTGGCTTCTTGCCTGCCTTCTTTCTTTGCTCCGTGGTCCAGTTCTGATGCTCACATGCCCACTGTTGATGCTTTCGGCCATGGACAAGGGTCATCATGGGCACCCTGACTAGTCTGCAGCTATGCAGCCCCATACACAACAAACTGCGATGCACTGTGTATTCTGACACCTTTCTATCAGTACCAGCATTAACGTCTTGAGCAATTTGAGCTACAGTAGCGGGCCAGCCTTCGCTCCCCACGTGCATCAATGAGCCTTGGCCGCCCATGACCCTGTCGCTGGTTCACCACTGTTCCTTCCTTGGACTACTTTTGATAGATACTGATCACTGCAGACTGGGAACACCAGAGCTTCAGTTTTAGAGATGCATATATATATATATATATATATATATATATATATATATATATATATATATATATATATATATATTATACAACAGTTCTGTCAGGTTCTCGATCTGATTGGCTGATAGCAGTGTGATATTCTAGTGATAACAGCACTCCTACCTTTTTTCCGTTTGTATCACTCCGCTTGAAGTGACCATCTTGGCAGCCTAGCAAATCCACCCTAATTTTTGCCGATACTATTTTTTGTACCACAAACTGTAGTTTTAATAGTTTTTTAGACGAGAATGTAGTTGTTTAGACCTGAAATATGTGACTCATATTTAATCAAAACACCTATTTTACAATTTGTTTAAACATTTTCGGAGATGCAAGCTCCAGGGCGTCAGCGGACGTTCAGTGCTTGTGTACGCGGCGAGAACGGCTTCATCTCGGCCAGTGCTTCGGGGATTTGCCGCTGGCTTTTTTAGTGGTTAAACATGAGACATAATTAATTTTGAGTACATAAAATGGGCAATCTTTTGTCTTATTTAATCTATTACTTGTTCCAGAGCAAGTCGAATTGTGCTATGTTAAATTTAATAATAATTAACTTACATCCATATAACATAGCATATTGGCTACAACTAGACGGGACATATCAGAAAAAGACACTTCTCCGCTCTTCAAAATACATAAAACTTTACCATTTATAGACCGTGTTTTTTGAGCAAAGAAAACGCTTTACAATTTATTTATTTTTTCAAACAGCATATCTTTATTTACCTTTGTATTGCATAGACGAGATGTCCAAACTGCGTGTGACACTTAATTCACTTGAGGATTTATGAGGTTTGACTGGCAGTTTGAGGATCCAATGGAGTTAGTAGGTTTTGTTACAAGCTCTTTAAAATCCTTTTCATTCATTGAATATTTGTAAAACCCACATACAGGTGTAAAGGGTGACCTATATCATTGTTTTTTTTTTTTTTTTTATAAAATAAAACAAAAATTAGGAAATATAGAGATACGAGGTGTAGCATTTATTTTTTGGCATTACGTTTGACAGAACTGTACAATTGTTTATTTGTTGTTAAATAAATTTTATTTTATATAAATATGTTGTATTTGGTATTGAGAAAGGGTCCATTAGTGCATAATATGGATTGAGTGAAAGTTACATTAATACGCCATGTTAGATCAAAATCTCAGTAATGGTAGAATATTTGTAATTCCAGTCATCAGTTAAGAAACAGGCGCCTCAACCCCTGTGATGTGTGGCAGCAGCAGCGTGAGATCTCGGGAGAATGACCAAGCAGACACAGATCAAGTGTGGTACAAAGCATTCTCAGATTTATTCAGGAAGAAGGGTCATATTTATAGACATAGGTTAAACAACAAACTCCAGGATGGCTTGAGCATCCAATCATATGACTTACCATGTAAACCTTACCATGTATGGCATTTCACAAAATATAATACAAATAAGAAATGTATGTGCGTAAATGTGTGTGTGTCTTCAACTTCTGGTTACGTGTGAGAGTGTCAGTGTGTCCAAGGACTACTACTTGTTGTTTTGTCTAGGTAGTAGGGCTGTAGTCAAGTCCAATTTTGTCGAGTCCAAGTCAAGTCCAAGTCCAAAAGGTTCGAGTCCAAGTCAAGACCGAGTCCAAATGAGACAGTCAAGACAGAGACAGAAAAAAAAAGAATCCTCTTCAAGACCTTCGTACATAACTATTGATAATTTATGTGATGTGAGAGACAGCATATCTTAGATTCTAAAATAATAATCTTGCATTATTATTTTTTGCATTATTACGTTTTTAAATTCTCTACAACTGTGGTTCCCAAACATTTTACAGTCGCATACACCCTGAGGCATTTAACATTCTTCTGCATACCCCTTCTCTTCCACTTAGACTGCTGCAATCACACCTTTTCCATTAAGGGACAATATTTTACCCTTTAAACTGATTGTGCATTACAGTGCTTTTTTTTTTTTTACCTCTATAAATACCTTTATAAAATAAATCAATGTTTTAAATTAAAAATGTCCAAAAGAAAAATAAGCAATGATGTTATAATGTGTGATACTTTTAAATTGAACTAAAACTGCCAGTAGGTGGCGGTAAGTCACTGTCTTAATGAGTGAGTCATCGAGTCATTCAATTCATTCATTCATTCATTCAGTAACGACACAAGTGGATGTATTTTTGAAAGGGTAATTGAATCATTGACTCTCATGGTTTTTACACAGCCACAGATTTGTTCACAAAACATCGATATGAATCGCAGTTCTGCTGTGGCTTTTGTTTGAACTAGACATGCGCTGATTTCAATTTTCTTGGCTGATTCCGATTTCCGATTTTTGGATAGTGTGATCTGCCGATACCTATTTTTGCCGATTCTGATTTTCTTTCTAAGAACTATAATTGACAGCATATACAAACAAAAATCTACCTTTCTTCAACACAAAGTTTTATTTTCATAAAAAAAGTAAAACTCAGTAATAAAATAAGAACAAATAAAAAAATTCCAAACAGCAAATAAATGCAATAGAATAGAGAGCAATGAAACTAAGTTTTTCAGGTTAAGTAGGTTTTTATTTAGATAAGAAATACTACAGAAATTAAAGTAATCAAATGTAAAATAACACATCCACGTTGGTTACCTTAATTTCTGTATTTTTTATTGTAAATATTAAATACAGACTTATTCTTACCATTAAAGTTAAAAACGTATTCAGTCAAGAGCAGAAAGTGATTTTCTTTGTCTTTTGTTCTTTAAATAACATGTCAGACAGCAGCAGGAATATTGGACTGCTGTCCCTTTAAGAGTTGCGTTCTCTTAGCTATTTAACGATCCAAAACTGACTGTGTTTATCTGAATAATTGCCAAGACGAGCATTTTGACATAATTTTGTATGTATTTAATATTTTAAGTGCATTAAGCCACTCATTTTGGTAATTGTGACTCTGTTTGAGACTAAGCGTGGCTTATTCGCGTGATCAGTGGTGCACGCGCTTTCGGTGTGAGCACGAAACCTGCAGGAACCGGAGCGAATGAGACGAGTGAGAGAGAGGAGGCGCCCGCGCGAGTGTGTGTCACTTCACCGTGAGAGAAGAGAGCGAGAATGCGCAGCTGACGTTACTGCCTGTGCCGCTGGTAACAAAAAAGATCGGCTCGGAATCGGTAAGAAGTGAGACTGAAAAACTGGACTCGGTCGAGACCAATTAGGACTTGTGGCGAGACCAATGACCAAGTCCGAGAGCAAATATCACCGAGTCCGAGACGAGTCCGAGACAACAGAAAGTAGTAGAAAGCAGTAAAATCATCAGTAAACAGTAGAACGGGAAACAACAAATTAAAGTATGTCGCCCAGTTAGAGAACCATTGTCCTTTTTACATAGTTCATGTTGATTTTCTTGGCCCCAGATATTTTGGCTCTCCGATCTTGACTGGTTTCAGACTCCTCATCAGCACCTGCACAAACTTGTGTGTTGGTTTCTCTAAGGGGAGAGGAAGAGTTAGTGAAACATCACCATTTATAGAATTAAATTTTTCGACCAGCTCTATGACATAGTCATCCAGGATCCTCCATTTCACCTAAAGAAGAAAAACGCCAGCGCGGCCTTTGACCAATGGTGTCGGGAAAGGCCTACCCATCAGAATTTCAAAAGGAAACATTTTAGTAGTGGAGGATGGTGTCATTCGTATTTCAGCTAAAACAGCTTGCAATACAGTCATCCAATTTTTTCTGTCTCTAAACACGCTTTAGTTAATATATCTTTGATCGTTCTGTTAAATCAATCAATAGTTAAAGTTTTAGCCAATAATTGTGTTACTTTGGATGTAAAAGGTGTTCCATAATCATTTTAAATGACACTTGGTATCCCAAATCTGGGTATAATTTCTTTGCATTTTTTGCATTCTCCCTCGCACATAGGAAAGCTTCTGGCCACTTTGTGAATCTGTCAATGGATGTTAGTTTTTTGCACAGATAAAGCATTAATTGCCTGAGCTGTCTTAGCAGCACTTGTGTGCGAGAGACCATGATAGTGACGTATAAGCAACACAAGTGTCGACTTTGGCCAATTGATTACTTACTTGCTTCCTCTTAATCTCCTGCTGCATGTCCCCTAACCTTGACTACATTAATTAAATCTACTATCAAATCAGAATGCGTACTTAGAATTAGTATAAATGTTGACAATTTTATTAACAAGTTCCACTGCCTGTGCTTTGTATGGTAATGTTTTTCTGCATAACTATAAACCATCTGATGGTTTAGAACATGAACCATCAACATATAGACTACATATAGCACTCTTCTAGGGCCGTATCTAACAGATCGGTCCTACAAGCAGTTTCAGTTTCAATTGATTTCAAACAATCAGGTACCTCATCAGTGCTGTCAGTGGTTTGGTCAGCAGTACCAAGCAACTCTCTCAAAGCAATGACAGCAGTGTGTGGCACAGATGTTGGCTTAATCATTGAATTTGTAGTTGCACTGTGCCGTCATGTGTATTAAAATTATGTAAAATTGCATTTACCTGATGTGAGGTGTGTAACGTCAGTGGATGTGTACTGTTTTTTTTCAGCATCTCCATCAGGGCAGCAGCAGCCACTGCTCGAAGGCAGACCTTGTGTAATGTTGTCTAATGTTTTGGAAAAATACGCCAAAGGGCGATAACTTGTACCGTGTTCCTGGGCCAGTATCCCCGCTGCAATGCCCCCGCTCTCGTGCACGTAAAGGTGGAAGTCTTTTTTGTAGTTCATTTCAACAGTCCACTTGATGACTTGTTGTGGTGAGGCTTGGTGTCAATGGCCTTCTGAGATAATGTGTCCCAGATAACAGACTTGTGGTCTCACCCACTGTACTTTCTTTCTTGAAGCAGACAATGACGGAGGCCTGTTCAGTTCTCTGTTGTTGTGGCTGAGATGAGCGTAGTTGGTGGGAGCTTGATGTTGCTGAGGGTTTTGTGCACGATTGCAGAGAACACAGCAGGCAAGTCAACATAGCCCTGAGGAAGACATGTCCATGTAAATTGTTGTTGTTTGTACATAAATGAAAATAATGGCTGCACCTCTTCAGATATCAGTATGCTGAAAAAAAATCAGAACATATATATAAAGGACAGTATAGAATTTATGTGTAGGATATTGAATTTATTATAGTTACCACATCCAGTACCACTGGTGAAAGATCAGATCTTCGATCTTTCTCAAATCTTGTGTCAGTCGCCAACTTTGTCCATCTGCTTTGAGAATAGGATTAAAAGGTGTGTTATATGGTGAGTGCGTCTTAATAATAATGCCATGTTTTAACAAATTTTCAATCACAGGTTCAGTGCCCTTCTGGAGAAAGAGGGTATTGTTTTACATAGACCGGTGTTTTTGTTTTCAGTAACGCAGTGTACGGTTTATCATTGATGAAAGCTTGTGCTTAGCCCACAGTTTCACAGTTTTGGATTTACTCATTTCAGTGACGCTATCTCTTCTCCCTCACTCTCCGCTTCACACAGTAGGATGAGGGTGTGGCTCAGTGGACACCATCAGCACAGAAGGGAAGAAAAAGAAAAAATCATTTTCATAAAATGTTGACCATCACTTGTGACCACAGGCAATATTTTTTACCATCTACATTCAATTCAAAATTTGGCAAATCAGTTTTGTTATTTTTATATTTTAGAGTGAGCAGAAGTACTTGGGGTTCCTTCACTCCTTAGGCATCCCTATTGGGGAGTCCATTCCATTCTGTTTGGTATTTGTTACTCTTGGTTGGAGTTTTTAATTCTCCTTTTTGTCTGTTTCTCCCTGTCTTCGTCTTTCCCCATCATTTCGTTTCCTGCACTCTTTTGCCCAATGACCAGGTTTGCCACAATAATGACATTTCTCTCGCCTTCCTTTCCCTTTTCCAGTCATTTTATCATTTTTGGTTTTCAGAGAAGGACACACATCAATTATCTCTGTCTCTCTCACATCATCCACCAAAGTTCTGAGGAGTATTACTTTAAAATCTGGACCCGTCAGTTGTGCATAACGGGTATGACATTTCAGAATCTGCACAATTTTCACTGGATGAGAGGGAGAGGGCAGATTGTTACATATACTTTCAATGTCACTTGCCTTAGCAGGACATATGGAAATTTGATTTGCCTGTCTCACAAACATTAAAGCAGGCTTTGATTTTTGTTCACATTTTGCTTTCTCACAGTCTGCCCGTTTACTGGGAGCTGCGGCCCCCCCTGCCACACACTGCTGTGTCTCAGACAATTTTATTAATTTGTCAACCGGAATATTCCCATCAACACTTTATTTTCCGTCAGAGCGGATCTAAACGGATATCCGTCAGAGCGGATCTGCACGGATCTTCCTTGCACCGGAGGGATTACCAAAATATTTGCCAGGTAGCTGTGCGTTTAAACAGTACCCTTCCAGACAAATCTTCCTGGACTAACTCTTAGAGCTGCATCCAAGGATAACATGGGATGAGTTCAATCAATCCTACCACCACAGGAAATTATTAAAAAACAACTTACCTATGATGAAGGATGACCTCTCAGTCCCCCAGTCCCGTGTTTCTTGGGAATATCCCGGACGAGCCCCCAAACTGTTAGATCAAAATCTCAGTAATAGGTAGAATATTTGTAATTCCAGTCATCAGTTAAGAAACAGGTGCCTCAACCCCTGTGATGTGTGGCAGCAGCAGCGTGAGATCTCGGGAGAATGACCAAGCAGACACAGATCAAGTGTGGTACAAAGCATTCTCAGATTTATTCAGGAAGAAGGGTCATATTTATAGACATAGGTTAAACAACAAACTCCAGGATGGCTTGAGCATCCAATCATATGACTTACCATGTAAACCTTACCATGTATGGCATTTCACAAAATATAATACAAATAAGAAATGTATGTGCGTAAATGTGTGTGTGTCTTCAACTTCTGGTTACGTGTGAGAGTGTCAGTGTGTCCAAGGACTACTACTTGTTGTTTTGTCTAGGTAGGCACATGAGCTGCACAATGGAAAAATGCCAAGACACAGAAAGTCAGAAAGTGAAGCCCAAGAAATAAGAAAATATTTAACACGCCATTAGATGGCGGCAAAACTTTACAGGTGAATGAGTCAGTGAGTCACAAGAGACTTTTAAATTGAAAGGAACTTTTGCAAAGGACGTTGTTTTAGTGCTATATGTTATGGAAAATTCCCATAGCTGTAAAAAGGACAAATACAAGATCGCTTTCCCGGACATTCAGACAGACTTTTATAATGGATATAATAATATGGACATCGACTTGAAGAATGAATGTTAGCAGTATATCAGACTCAGGTAATAGCCTCTCTCAGGTGATCAGTGACTTTTTGTGCCAATTGTGATTTCGAGACCTACTCTTCTCTTTTAAATGAGACATTGTGGGAGTTTTATGCCTCTGTTCAGTCTACCGCTGGACGCAAATACAGTGTTGCAAATTTGATGCATCTCAGAGCAGGAATTAACCGTCACATTACAAAATACAACATCATAAGTGATAAAGACTCCAAGTCAAGCGATGCCATCTTTAAATCAGTTTTAAAGCGCTACGGGAAAAATGGAAAAGACACCAGCGTTCATCATCTGCGTATTACTGAGTCTGACTTGGAGAAAATTAGAAATGCACCTGCACTCATCCTTTTCACACCCACAGGACTTGTAAGAAAAGTTTGGTTTGACATACAACTGTGTTTTGCACGGAGGGGAAGAGAAGGAAACCATAACCTATCAAAAGAGTCTTTCGTTCTCCGGGAAGACGAGAATGGGAAAGAGTACAAGACCCTGGAGCATAACCCAGAGACAAAAAAACCACAAGGATCCCACTGCATTGGATAGAGAAAATTTACGAGGATTTATGTTTGCGAGCCCCAGTGACCCACTTTGTCCCGTGGACAGCTTTAAAAAATATGTCAAAGTGTCCAGAAAATGCCGAAGCATTCTATTTGCATCCGAGACGCATCCCTCTGTGCAAACTCGAGAGCACCGAAGTGTGGTTCACCAGGGAGCCGATGGGGCTCGCAAACTGTTTTTTTTTTTTTTTTTTTTTTTTTTCATTTAATTTTAATGCATTTCACACAAACTGTGGTTAGAGACGGCGGTTTTATTTCACAATCTACATAATTCATTTAAATAAATATGATTAGTTCAAATAAAGATTGCCTTGTCACTGTCAGTGTCAGTTTGTCATTCATAAATAATTTTAATAAATCCACTAAAGAATCATTGAATTAGCCTATGTTAGCTATATTACCGTAGTCAACTGGATCTGGGCCGTATCCAGCTGAGACCAAGGATCTGCGCCTTGACACGACCACAACGCAGCCCTGAAGTATCAGCAGAGATCAAGTCAACTGGATCATCCATTGTGAAGGCCTCATCGACACGAGTACCACAGTACACCAGTAACACAGTTCCTCAACAGACCGTCCATACCGGCGTAATGAATACGATCCTCAACTGGATGGAACTGAAATAAATACTTTGATTGTTGCGATCCTATCAGATTTATGATAGCAACCTGATTGCAACAAAGCACTGTTCGCCAGAGGAGAACTGGCCCCCTGACTAAGCCTGGTTTCTCCCAAGTTTTTTTTTTTCTCCATTTTAACACCTATTTGCCACTTGTTTGTCACCTGATGGAGTTTGGGTTCCTTGCTGCTGTCGCCTTTGGCTTGCTTAGTTGGGGACACTAGACATTTGATATTCAATAGTATTCTTGACATTTATTCAACAGTGCTTCTGATCTGCCTGCATTGACACTATTATTTAAGAGCTGCTGTGCAGCCAAATTATGTACCAGCTATCAATGTAAAGCTGCTTTGACACAATCTGCATTGTAAAAAGCGCTATATAAATAAAGGTGACTTGACTTGACTTGACTATATGCTTAAGCAACGAGGTGGCTGTAGACTTTAAAGAAGAGACACAGGTAACTCGTGCACGCATCTCTCTCTCTCTATCTCTCTCTGTCTCTCTGATCTTTCTCTCTCAGTTCTCTCTCTCTCTTTTAATAATGAATTTAAATAAATGTGATAATTCAAATAAAAGCAATCTGATGGCTCTACTTTATTTAAAGCAGAACTAAGTAACCTTTTTTTACCTTCATAAATAGTTTTCTAAGTCCTTACGATGGTTAATTGACTTGTAGTGGTGTGTTTGAGGTGTGCACTAACCCCCTCTGGCACATCTACGCGAGAATACAGCACTTGCAAGTTGAGCTGCATCAGCCCGACACAATTTCGCCTCATGTTCACGTTCACGCGAGAGTGACAAAATGCTTTACAGTAATTCAAAAACAATGTATATATTATGACTTTATAAGACACTTTTGAAAATTACCCACCTCCATCAAGTGTACTGTATTTGCAAATTACCCTCCTCCTCTTTCTTGTACTGTATTTGCAAAACTACTGCACTGGTGAGCGTTGTAGTCATTGTAGTCCAGAGCTGCACTTGGAGTATTTACAACAATGTGATTCACTGAAGGAACCTGTAGGGGGAGCTTCACAAATCTTACTGAGTTCCGCTTTAAAACGGACGGAGTGCTAGAACTAACGAGCTGTAACTTAAGAAAATAACTGTCATTTTTACCCGTCTGTTAAAAAATTACATTGTAAACATCAGTTACAGCTTTAACTTGTTTTTAACTTGGCAATTAACCAAGGTATAACAGTTCTGTCTGGTTCTTGAATCATGGCATTATTTTACTTCCATAGGTGTACTCATTTATGCTGAGCACTGTACATCTATAAGATCAATAACTGTTCTTTGTTCAAGTAAAGGTAGAGATCACATGCAATCTTCGTGTAAATTAACTACATCCTGTCTCTCTATGCAGTACAGAAATGCAAAAATAACACATTGTTCCATAAGTATAATAGCATATTAATAAAAAGCATACATCTTAATAAAATTGCTTCCACAGATGTGGACCGAAGAATTTCAGAATTCCTTCGTTGATTAAGGGTGAGTTGATTAGCGCACCAATCCTCATTGCTCCTTTCCTAACCCAAGACATTGCAGGAGTGGAACATGTAGTCGCCTATGCTTCACATCTTTTAAGAGGAGCTGAAAAGTCATACTCTGTTTTGGAAAAAGAGTGTTGTGCTGTGGTGTGGGTAATAGAAAAATGGAGACCTTACCTCGAGGGATGACCATTTGAAGTGATCACCGATCATGCTGCTCTTACCTGGGTATTCAACCATCCGAAACCATCCCAGTGTGTCATCTCGGTTGACACACTGGGGTATCCATCTCCAAAAGTTGAATACACTGTCAAATACAGAAAAGGACAGTGTAATATTGTTCCAGACACACTTTCCCGTAGTGTTCCTGAATCTTCATCACTCAACATACTTACTCCATCAAAACCCAAGGATTCTTCAACTGCCTTTGCAAACTTTCCCACAGACTGATCAGACATTGCCAAAGCCCAACAATAAGATGCACAAATCCATGAACTCATTGCTGAAGTTCAGTCAACCTCTGTTCTAGATCCCAATCGTATCCACTGTTAAGAAAAATGGTTTTCGCTTCAGAAGCATATCTTAAGGACAGAAAGGAGCAAAACTTCAACTTGTCATTCCAACCTCACTGAGAACTGACTTCCTGAAATATGCTCATGGCAAGCCATTAAGTGGACATCTCTGTAGACGTTGAGACTAGTGGACATTTGCTATTGGCCAACGATTAGGGCTGGGATGATACATTGATTCTCGATCGATACAATGAATCTGGATCGATCCTGATTATTTTCTCTCAATCGATTCTGAGCTTAGTTTTAACAGTAGATGGCGCTTTAGGCTACTTTATAACCGCACACTCTCAAACGCTCAGGAAGAAGACTGCTGGACAGAGCTTGTGTGTTCAGCTGAGTCATGTAAGTAGTTAAAGGGTTAGTTCACCCAAAAATGAAAATTGTCACCCTCACCCTCATATCGTTCCACATCCGTAAGACCTTCGTTCATCTTTGTAACACAAATTATGGTATTTTTGATAAAATCCAATGGCTTAGTGAGGCCTCCGTTGACAGCAAGATAATTAACATGTTCAGATGCCCAGGAAGCTTCTAAAGATATTTTTAAAACAGTTCATGTGACTACAGTGGTTCAACCTTAATGTTATGAAGCGACGAGAATACTTTTTGTGTGCCAGAAAACAAAATAACAACTTTATTCAACAATATCTGGCGATGGGCGATTTCAAAACACTGCTTCATGAAGCTTCGAAGTATTACAAATCTTTTGTTTCAAATCATTGGTTCGGAGCATGTATCAAACTGCCAAAGTCACGTGATTTCAGTAAACGTTACATCATAAATGTTTAGAAATTTCAGTGGTTCACCACTGGGGGGCATGACTTTGGCAGTTTGATACATGCTCTGAAGTGGTGTGTGTAAAGGAACTGGAAGCAGGCAGTGTACAAGCATGTTGTACTGTCCTCATGATGCTTTGCTCTGCAAGGCTAGACAGTGAGCTAACATGAAAAATGACTCCAATAATGCCTCAAGGTGTAACTTCTTGATTTAATTGGAATTCCTCTTTATATTGTAAAACTGAAAATACAGAACACACAAAATACACATTTCAATACACTAATAAAAAACTAAACACAAACATAAACTGCTGGCAGTAATTTACTTATTTTTGAATGCAGCAATGACACTTTCAGAATATGAATTTACATGCTATACTGCATGGAAGTGTCCTTAATATGATAATAATAACTTTTGATCACTTATAAAAATTAGATGCACCATCTCTCGAGCCGTGTACTCTGGCTGCTTCCTACTTTCAATTAAACAAAATGACTGAACAGCCACTAGATGACAGTGTTACTCGAACAGTAACTTCAAAATAAAAGTTCTCAAAGTCATAAAGAAGGCAGCACACTCCCCACCTGGCACTATCACTCAGTGCCACCATTGATCTTTAAAATTATTAACAGTCTTAAGTAGTCTTTTCTTGCAACAGAACAACTATGATTTTTGTAACTGCCCTTAAAGTTTTAACAGTTCCTTGTTTTGCAGCTTTCACTTCCACTTTGTGTATTTTTGCATCTCGACTTGGGACTGTGTTAACAATGAATCCCACAGGCCATTAATTTCTTTGTACCTGACTGTCTTTGACCAAAAGGTATCTGCCAAACATTGTACTTGCTTCCATTGTTTCTCATGCAGGTGTGATGTATCAAAGTTTCCACAAGGGGTTGCCAAGGCACTCATCTTTTGAGTTAGAATCATTGCTGGGGTAAGAACTGTTGGGTTTTCAGGGTCTGTAGACACTGGTAGTAATGGTCTTGCATTCATGATAGCCATTACCTCTGCCATTAACCGGGCCTGGTCTTTAACAACATGGCATCTAAAATACTCTTGCTCAAACCAAGTAATCTTTCCCATGAGCCCTCCATAAGTGATGAATGTGGGGCATTGAACAGCCATGTACACCCTTTCTCTTTCAGGTAATTTTGCAGGGATGGATCGTCAGTGTCCATTTTTAGTTCTTTACATGCACCCACAAAATTCTTTCCTCTGTCGGAATGAAGAAATTTGGCTGGGCCTCGGATAGTGAAGAATCTCCTCAATGTGTTGAAGCAGCTGGATATGGTCATGGATTCGATAAGCTCGATGTGCTCTGGTAGACATACACTTAAAGAGTACTGCCCAGAGCATTTATGAATGACTGCAGACACTACACATTTGCTTCAATCCAAAACAATCCAAAACCCTGCAGCTCGGATGGCTCCTTCTGTAATATGATGCCCCTGGTGTGCTACTTGCTCATGGTAAAATCTCACAAGAAGCGTAGAAATGTGATTGTGTGAAGTGTGAATGTTTTTTTTCTCTGGATACATCTGCATAGACTATATGACCTCCAATCCTTAGTAACATTTTCATCCACAACCTCTTCTTGTGTAGGGCTTTTCGTCACAAGAGACAGGACAGGACGGGAATCTGCACTGAGTTCAAGATCTTTTATACTCTTGTAACACTGTCACATAAAATGCATGTTTTACCACTCTATTTATTACAATGATTTTATGTATAATAGAGTTTTAATTGGTTTACATGTGTTTTAGTCTATTTTATTCCTCTTACTTATTTTAATGTGTGTATGTCTTTAAATATGTATGGGTCTGCCTGTCATGTGACTGGTCACATGACAGGAACCAGGAAGTAAGCCAGCATAAAGGAGGCAGCATGGCAAACAATCAGCCCGCCCATTATAAACGTGATCACAAATCAGCTGGACTATGGAGTTGCATTTTATGGACTTGCCTTTCCAGCAAATCACATCACCTTCACTTGGATTAACACTTCCGTGGACTTTGTATATACACCGGTGGACACTTTCACATTGGGACTTTCAGCACGTTACTAGGACTCTTAAGGACTGTTTTAGGGTATGGTGCAAATGGACTCCCTGCTTTTAAACGGCCTAAGTTTTTCTAGTTTTATTGTGTTTTAAGTTCCTTGTGATTATTGTAAATACACCTTATTTATTCATTTCTGTTGTCTGTATCATCTTTTTAAACACTCATAACTGCTCACACAGTACAATCTGACCCCAATTTCAATCGATGTAAAATCGACCGATAGGGCCGATCGTTACATATGGTGGCCCGTACGGGGAACGTTTAAGATTTTAAAAGCTGTGTTGAGAAGAGTGTTTTAAGATGACGACAAATCCAATTAATGCTGCTGCTTTTAATACATCTGCTGGTTTTAACGATGAACGGGTTTTACATCATTGTGAATGTGTACAGCTTCGTGCTGAGGTGGCTGCTCTTAAAAACATTGTTTTAAAACTGGAGAAGGATTTTAAAGACTCTGTTGAAAGTAATCTTAACCGTGAACTGTATTTTAGAGAGGCTGTGGATTTTAAATTTGAGAAAATGGAGGAATCTATAAAGGATGCCGTGGTTACACTGGAGAGAGAGGTCATCGACTGTTTTAAGAGGAGAGACAAGAAATGGGCGAAACAGCTGGAACAAGCCAAGGATCCAGAAACCGCCATCTCCCCTCCCACTGTGACGACCAGCCCAGTGCCTCCCACGTCGACCCCTGGCTTTCCTCCGACCAACGATCCCACTGCCTCAACCAATTCACGGACAGTCAACAGAGCAACCGATGGACAATTCTGTGCCACTACTCCAACTGGGCCAGACTTCGACACCATCTTCTCCATCCTCCCCTTCTCCAGAGAGCAGCTCACCAGCTCACAGGGTGATGACGACACTCTCCAGAGACTTTCCATCTCTCCCTCCACACCACCAACCGACGGGATCGAAGTGCGGGACCACCAAGGCGTGCTGTACCGTCAGATCCAAAAGGGGGACGGCAACGTAAAGATCCAGCTCATCGTCCCCAAGGCCCTGATCCAGCAGACGGTACAGCACTTCCATCGAAAGACACCAGAGAGACACCATGGGCGGCTGAAGACCCTCCTGAGGATCCTGGAGGTCGCCTGGTGGCCCACGATCCGCAGCGACACCTGGAGATTCGTCGGCGACTGTAAGTCGTGTGGTGTGGAGACCAAGGAGTGTGCCGTCATCAACCCCAGCAGAAAACCACCTCATCATCCACCTCATCACCATTCATCATCAACATCACACACCAAAGAGACCCACAAACCGGATAGGAGGAAATGTCGGGGGGAGTGGCGTGCCAGGAAGGCTGGATGCTTCAGGACCTTGGGAGGAATGGCGTCACCGACCCAAGGACATCCAGGCTGGTATCTGTTTCCACCTCTCTCTAGTGTTCCCATAGATTCCTCCGGAAGACTAGTGCCTCTGTGGGAGGGCCTAGTTTTATCTAATTTATTGCAAAGACATTTTAAGACACACATTCGAGAGGATACCCACTACATGGACAATGGTTGACAATACCTTTTTAAGGACTAGTTTCTTTCCCGAGGTGACGTAAGCTAAGGGGGGGGACTATGTAACACTGTCACATAAAATGCATGTTTTACCACTCTATTTATTACAATGATTTTATGTATAATAGAGTTTTAATTGGTTTACATGTGTTTTAGTCTATTTTATTCCTCTTATTTTAATGTGTGTATGTCTTTAAATATGTATGGGTCTGCCTGAAGGAACCAGGAAGTAAGCCAGCATAAAGGAGGCAGCATGGCAAACAATCAGCCCGCCCATTATAAACGTGATCACAAATCAGCTGGACTGTGGAGTTGCATTTTATGGACTTGCCTTTCCAGCAAATCACATCACCTTCACTTGGATTAACACTTCCGTGGACTTTGTATATACACCGGTGGACACTTTCACATTGGGACTTTCAGCACGTTACTAGGACTCTTAAGGACTGTTTTAGGGTATGGTGCAAATGGACTCCCTGCTTTTAAACGGCCTAAGTTTTTCTAGTTTTATTGTTGTTTTAAGTTCCTTGTGATTATTGTAAATACACCTTATTTATTAATTTCTGTTGTCTGTATCATCTTTTTAAACACTCATAACTGCTCACACAATACAATCTGACCCCAATTTCAATCAATGTAAAATCGACCGATAGGGCCGATCGTTACACTCTTTGCACGATCTTCCACTGGGAAAGCTTTCATCACTTGCTTGTTTGTTAGAGGAGACTTTATGTAGTAACATTGTATTCAGCGAGCATTTCTCTGGTTCTTGTCAGAATATCAATTGCCTCTTCAGGAGTAGCTACTGAGGCAATATGGTCATCTACATAAAATTGTCTCTCCACTACCCTATTGGCATCAGTGCCATGTTCTCTCTCACCCTCCTGAGCTGCTTTCCTCATGCAGTAGATGGCTACAGCAGGTGATGGGCTGTTACCAAAGACGTGCACTTTTTATCCTGTAGTCTATCACATTCTCTTCCATGTTATTGTCTTCATATCACAGGAATCTGAGGTAATCTCGATGTTCTTCCTGAACGACAAAACAATAGAACATTTGTTGCACATCTGCTGAGAATGCTATTGGCTCTCTCCTAAAGCGAAGAAGGACCCCCAAAAGAGTGTTATTTAAGTCTGGGCCATAAAGCAGCACATCGTTCAAGGACACTCCATATTCTGCACTTGAGTCAAACACAACTCTTAGCTGATCTGGCTTTTGAGGGTTATATACTCCAAATGTTGGAAGATACCGGTGTTCTTTGCCCCTCTCCAAAGGTGGAGCAATTTCTGCATGATCATTGTCCAGCATCATCTGCATGAAATCTGTGAAGTGTAGTTTCATGTCTCGTTTCTTTTCTAGTGTTTTCTGGAGGGAGGTGAAATGCTTCTTTGCTTGTTCTTTGTTACTTGGTAGGTGGCGTCTCGGAGATTGAAATGGCAGAGGTGCCACGAAGCTGTTCCCTTCATCTTGGTATACTGATTGGCACATGATATTTAAGAACTGTTTGTCATCCACAGACAAGGTTGGTTTATCATCATCCTTGGATCTTTGAAACAATGAAGAACCCAGACTTTCTGTACTCACAGAAGGGCATGTATCTTCCATACAGGATGAAGTTTGCAGACTTTGATGCAGTGGTGTGGAACTGAAATTTTCTTTTTTACTTGGATGTTGTTTGGACGAGGAGTAAGGATGGATGCACGACCATTCAAAAGCACATTTGCCTTGAAGACACTTTTTCCTTTTACTTTTTCCTCTTGTGGCTCAATCAGTCCCCTTCCAATGCGATAACCCAGGTATCGTGCCTCCATAAGCCCCAGATGACATTTTTGAGGGTTGAGCTCATCCACACGAGGCATGGGGTAGCTGTCAAACTTCGATACTTCATTTAGCTTACGAAAGTCATTGCAAAGGTGAAAGGAGCCATCAGGATTGGGGACTAGTACAATTGGGCTGGACCATGGGCTGGAGGAAGGCTCGATGACCCCTAGTTGGAGCATTTTTTCCACATCCTCTTCAATGGCTTGCCGATGAGATTCGGGAATTCGATAGGGCCGCTGTCGAACGGTGACACTGGGTGGGGTCCAGATGTAATGTGACAGGACGGAGGTGCGTCCCGGAGAGTGGGAGAAAACATCACTGAAACTTCGGACCAGGGCTTGCAGTTCCTTCTTTTGGTGTGGACTGAGCTGCAGGTTCAGGCCTACCACAGGATCATCTTTGTCTGCTGTCAGGGCCACCACCGGCCACTCTGGGACCCACCGCTTTAACAGATTAACATGGTAGATCTGCTCATTTCTTCGTCTCCCGGGTTGGCGCAGTTTATAATTTACGATTCCGACTCTCTCAATGACAGTGTACGGGCCCTGCCTGGAGGCCAGGAATTTACAGGCCACATTGGGAACTAAGACCAGGACTTGGTCTCCCGGAAGAAACTCTCGGGGCTGCGCTGGCCGATCATAGAGTCGCTGCTGGGCACGCTGTGATTCAATCAGGTGTTCCCTGACCAGAGGCATTATCTGTTCGATTCTTTCTCTCATTTCTCGAACATGCTCAACCATTGTGCGGTGTGGGGAAGGTTGTTGCTCTAGCAACCCACGGGGTTGTCGTCCAAACAGTAACTCGAACGGGGTAAAGCCTGTAGAAGCTTGGGGTACTTCTCGGATCCCAAAGAGCACATAGGGGATCATACGGTCCCAGTCGCGCCTGTCCTCAGTTACCACCCGTTTTAACATTCCCTTGAGGGTCTGATTTAAAGCGTTCCACCGCCCCATCTGTCTGGGGGTGGTACACTGAGGTACGAAGATGTTTGACTTGCAGCAACTTACACAGATCAGCCATGACCCTGGAGACAAAGGGGGTGCCCTGGTCTGTCAGAATTTCAGATGGAATCCACACCCGGCTGCAAAGGGTAAACAATTCTTGGGCGATGGAGGCTGCAGTGGCTTGTCGAAGAGGAATGGCCTCAGGATAGCGGGTGGCATAATCTACCAGGACCAGAATGTATTCATGCCCTCGGGCAGATTTCAGCAGCGGCCCTACGATGTCCATCCCAATGCATGAGAATGGCACCTATATTACTGGTAGTGGAATCAGGAGGTCAGGGGCCAGTCTTTGAGTAGCAGTTCATTGGCATACTGCACAGGCCTGGCAGAACCGTTGCACTTCAGAATTCATCCCTGGCCAGTGAAAGCGATATCTTATCCGCTGTAATGTGTTTTCTGCTGCCAGGTGGCCGGCCAGTGGATGGGAGTGTGCCAGGTGGAGGACCATCTCTGTTTTGCTCCTTGGAAGTACCAGCAGTTCCTTTAGTTCACCCCACCTTTCCGCTGCACAGTATAACAAGTCATTCTTTACAATGAAGTGTGGAGAGGGGTGTGGGGGTGGCTGGTGTTCGGTACCATTGACCACCCTGACCTGTGCCCAGCAGTGTTTCAAGCGATCGTCCTCTCGTTGTTCCCTTCCGAGGTACCCGCTCCCTGTAATCTGCTGGAAGAGATCAGAGAAGACTTCAAGATTAGTCTGAGAAGACTCACCCGCTCATCACTCTCCAATGCGAGGTAAGCCTGGCGAGCTCTCGGTTTCCGGGGCTGGGCCCTCCCTTCCGGTGCACAGGATTGCTGGGACGTTGTAAAAGTTGCTGCAACCCTGGCCAGTCTCGCCCCGGCAGGGCAGGCACCGGCAGGTCCTTCAATACCCCAACCTCAACCATCCAGGTTCCTGGGGAAGCAGAAATTGAGACCGTTTTGGCCGGCACGTACCTTGTCACCATGGATACAGGTGATTGGGAGGAGGGATCGGCCAGGCTTTATGGTTCCAAGAAGCTGGGGTTGGATGAGGCTGACACTGCTGCCTGTGTCTAGAACGGCTCTAACTCAACGACCATTCACCCGGACTTCCTCTTCCTGCGCTCTGACTGGTATGTTATGGTGCAAAATGCATCCTGCCATCCAGGCTTGGGCTTCCGGTGAATTTGGGTCAGTTGGCATGGGCTCATCCAGTTGGCATGGGCTTGCCAGGCTCACTGACTTGTGGGTGCTGTTTATCCCTCATTGCTCCCCAGTAACCCTCCTGGGGAATGAGGCAGCTCTCTCTCCTGAGTCTCTTGTCACCGCAGCCTCGGCCAGCTCTACTGCCTCCACCAGCTCTGCTAGAGTTTGTGGATTTTGCAGTCCGGCAGTGCGTCTGTGTGGGAGGGGTAGAGCACTTAAGAGTCTGTCCACAGCGACCTTCTCTACAACCTCAGTCAGGGTGACATCATCTGACAATAACCAAAGCTTGACGAGTTGTAAATAAGTAAATTATCAGGAAATTTTTATTTGGAAGTGGACTAATCCTTTAAGTGTTTTCTTTATAACGGTTTTCTATGGGAAGATAACACTTAACGTGTAATTAAATGCATTGCGTTCGGCTTGTCTGCTTTGCTGTAAAAAGTATAATTTATTAGTATGATGTTTACTGAGTTTGGTCTTTTAATATCCTTGTCTTAGTACATTAGTACATTAAGCCACGTTAAGCGTTTTTCACAGTTTTAGAATGTTCCTTGGCGACGCAAATAAACATTATGTGGTTGAAAACACTGAATAGTTGTGAAATATGAAAAGCACTGAGTGCATCCATCTCTGGCTCAGCGGCAGCAGCGTGAAAGCAGGTTTGAATTTAGCAGTGACGCACTGAATGTTTTAATCACACCAGTGTGATCGTATGCGTTAAAGGGTTAAAATCAATCGCGTTTCGGGGGTGAAGGGGGGACAAATTGAAACTGAGGAGGCAATGCCCCCTTTTGCCCCCTCATGGTGCCGGGCCTACTTTGAGTCTACCAACAACCCCTTTCTAAGTATTTTTATGGACGTGCATGCTTCCTGGCTAAGGAAGGCTGTCAAATTTAAGCTATCTGGTTGCATTGTCTTTCCAAATGGTTGGAAAGACAATGCAACTTAAGCTGCACGAAGATAACACCAGAGTTTTTGTCTCTTTTGATCTTGAGATCAGAGAGACATTGCAGGCCTGTGGCCTCTGAGTGACAGTGGAAATCCACAAAAATCACAGGGACTGTTTTTCAAATAAACTGCATCAAATTTTTCCAAACAATTCTAAACGGACTTATCAAACATCGTTCCACTGCATAATTCCATATCATGTCTACACATTGTACATGTGACCAGTTATGCTTAGAACACTCACAATTCATGTAAATGTTATAACTTTTGAATGATTGATTGAAAGTGTACCTTGTTTGGAATGAATTTAAATCTCTATTCATAATTCATTGTTTGGCTTGAATGAAATCTGTGTGAAATGTAGCGTATTATTTTTAGGGAAATCAGGTCTAAACTGTAATCTTTTTTTATTCTCTGCATTGAGGAGAACATGAAATAACCTTTAGTTTATTATCAGGGAGGAGAAAAGCCTCCTTTTGAAACAAAGATGATACCTAATTGGTCAGAACTCCTCAAAGAGGTGGGACAAACACCTAAGTTTATGTAGTCAGATCAGAATGACAAAAGTCAGAGTTGGACAACAGTTGGAACAAAGAAGATGACTGAGACAAAGAACAGATGATGACAAGCAGTTTCATTCAAGCCATCCAACTTCTCACTCACTTTTCTTTTCTTTTACTTTCCTTTTTTTACGTTGAGAGTCTCATATTCTAAGTTAAGCTTTGCCACAAAGTTTAACCGACTTTCAGTTGCTCGGTTGTAAAGTAACTCTCTTAAAATTCCCTATAAATTAATTAATTATTTAATTTGAGCTGATTTGTCTTAGTTTTTTTGTTTGTTTGTTTGTTTTGTTTTTTTTAAGCACAGCTTGTCAATGAACTATGGCTCCAAATGCTAATCCATCTGAAAACACTGCAAGTTTGAGTTGCTTATGTACAGGTGAGTTTTTAATAAGTTAGTTAGAATAAGTTAGAATAGAACTCAATAAGTTAATGTCATGAAAAAGTTAATTTATTTCAGTAATTCAACTCAAATTGTGGAACTTGTGTATTAAATAAGTTCAATGCACACAGACTGATAGTACTTTAAGTCTTTGGTTCTTTTAATTGTGATGGTTTTGGCTCACATTTAACAAAAACCCACCAATTCACTATCTCAATAAATGAGAATACTTCATAATATCAATAAAAATGGATATTTTAAACAGAAATGTCAGGCTTCTGAAATGTATATTCATTTCTATGCTCTCAATACTTGATTGTGCCTCCTTTTGCATGAATTACTGCATCAATGCGGCGTGGCATGGAGGCAATCAGCCTGTGGCACTGCTCAGGTGTAATGGAAGCCCGGGTTGCTTTGATAGCGGCCTTCAGGTCATCTGCATGGTTGGGTCTGGTGTCTCTCTTCTTCCTCTTGACAATACCCCATAGATTCTCTATGGGGTTCAGGTCAGGCGAATTTGCTGGCCAATCAAGCACAGTAACACCATGGTCATTAAACCAGCTTTTGGTACCTTTGGCAGTGTGGGCAGGTGCCACATCCTGCTGGAAAATGACATAAGCATCTCCATAAAGCTTGTCAGCAGAAGGAAACATGAAGTGCTCTAAAATTTCCTGGTAGATGCCTGCATTGACTGTGGACTTCAGAAAACACAGTGGACCAACACCAGCAGATGACATGGCAGCCCAAATGATCACTGACTGTGGAAACTTCACACTGGACTTCAAGCAACATGGTTTCTGTGCCTCTCCACTCTTCCTCCAGACTCTGGAACCTTGATTTCCAAATGAAATGCAAAATTTACTTTCATCTGAAAAGAGGACTTTGAACCACTGAGCAACAGTCCAGTTCTTTTTCCTCTTAGCCCAGGTAAGACGCTTCTGACATTGTCTTTGGTTCAGAAGTGGCTTGGTATGTGGAATGTGACAGTTGTAGCCCATTTCCTGAAGATGTCTGTGTGTGGTGGCTCTTGATGCACTGACTCCAGCTTCAGTCCACTCCGTTTGAAGCTCTCCTAAGTTCTTAAATCGGCTTCGCCTGACAATCTTCTCAAGCCTGCGGTCATTCCTTTCACTTGTACACCTTTTCCTACCACACTTTTTCCTTCCAGTCAACTTTCCATGAATATGCTTTGGCACAGCACTCTGCAAACAGCCAGCTCTTTTAGCTTCTGTGGCTTACCCTCATTGTAGAGGGTCTTGATGATCGTCTTCTGGACAGCAGACTTCCCCATGACTGCTGTTGGGATTACTGACCTAAACCCAGTATTTATACCCTGAGAATGGTAATTTAATAGAACTTGAAATTAAATATTCTAATTTGAGATACTGATTTTTTTGGTTTTGATGAGCAGCAAGCTGTAATCATCAAAATGAAAACAAAAAAGTCTGGAAATATTTTACTTTGTCTAATAAATCTAGAATATATTTAAGTTTTACTTTAATTAAATTACAGGGGGAAAAAAAAATAACTTTTTCATGATATTCTAATTTGAGATGGACCTGTACATTTGAAAAAGCAACATGCATCAGACATCTTTCCAGAAGCATTTATTAACATCTTGTCCAACAAAAGACATTTAATAGCATGTTTTTATTCCAAACTCACTTCATAAAGACATTGAGCATCCTTCTGTGAGATGATGTGGCTTCTTACACAGAATAAGGCAGTTGTGTGTTTATTAGTCATGTTTTATCAATCAAAGCATTTCAATCTGTTTATTCAGCTACAGCGATATGACGCGTGTTATCTACTTCTGCGGCAGGGCATATTTGCAGTTTCTGCGCAAGAGCGCCCTCTGGATTTCAGATGGAGAAGCATTTATTACTGATCACAGAGCCATACAGCTCTGACAAGCTGCGCATAAAACAATCGCTGACTTTGACAAATTGCGTGCGGTTTATTCACGATAAATTGTGCAGCCCTAGTGAACAGCCTTTTTTATTATTTCAAAACAATGTTGCATTATCTGCATTTATCAATGAAACAAACATAAACATGGTCAAATCATGTTTGATGTTTTACAAGTTGTGTTAATGCAAAGAGTGGATAAACCTATAAGCAACATGGCAGAATATAAATAATTGCATGCAGCATGCCTGCTTGCTCAGGTTGTGGCTGTGGATTATTTTCCATCTCTATCAGCTTGCAAATCATTTGTTAAAGTCACACATAGTCTTTTTCGTTCTAATTAGGTATGTTTGAGCCATCTTGGATCTGGCACATAGCAGGTTTAAGTCAGTAAATAAACTTAAGGGTATGGCACCCAGGTTCTCATTGCTATTGCAAGTCACTAGTTCAAATAAAAAAAAAATGACAATCTGCTGTGAACAACTTAATGCAAAGAGAACTGGTTTGCTCTACTAAACATATTTGTTGTGACAGCACAATGTGAGTATAAGGCTGTTTGTGTGTTTGATTCTTTCCATTTTCTAGGGGAAATCCCAGAGGCGCAAAGCATTGATGATCTTAAACAGAAGGCAAAGAATGGGGATGCCAAAGCACAGACAGAGGTCTGAATGCCACAAAAATACACTTACATTGTACATTGTTATAGTATTCGAAAACTTACACTGTTGATTAAACAGATTGGTAGATATTACCTGAGATTAGCTGAGCAAGAAGATGAAGAAGTAAATTCTGTCACCGCGGTTACATGGCTACTCCAGGCGGCAAAAAATGGACGGAAAGATGCAGTGAAACTGCTACAGCGCTGCCTGCATGACAGGAGGGGTAAAGCAGATACTTATGATATCTAGATTGTAAACATATAATACCCCTTTGTCTATATTTACATTTAGACTGACTTTATAATGGATTAGTGTGTCTGTGTATGTTTGTGCAAGGCATCACAGCTGAGAACAGAGAGGAGGTGTGTTCCCTGGCATGTGAATCTCGTTTTCAGCGCAGTGTAAGGAAAGCAGCTCTGCTCATGTACTGGAAACTCAATCCAGAGAAGAAGAAAAACATCACTGCCTCTGAACTTCTGGAAAATGTCAGCCAGCTCAACACTGAGACAGGTGAAATATCAGGAATATGTTGTTGTGATCAACCAATTTGGATAATGCTGAAGGAATAGTTTGTCCAAACATGACAATTCTGTCATTATTTACTCACCCTCTTATTGTTCTAAACCTGTATGCTGTTATTATTTTTCTGTGGAACTCCAAATAAAAATGACAAATTAAGAATCTTCATGCAGTTATTTTCCTTAAATCAACAGGGTCAACTGTAAATATCTTAAGAACAAATGTTGTGTTTCCTGCTCCTCCAGATGGCGCTCCCAGCAGCCCTCTCTCAAGCCCAGCACAGAAACAAAAAAAATTTTTGGAGTGTTTGGTTGCAAGAGATGGTGAATTTGTGTTATCTTTCCTTTAGGGTCTAATATGTTTGAGACTTATATTACATATGTGGTAATATGCATATAATATTCTGAATCTCTGTATTTTTGCTTTGGCAGGGGCTGAATATGTAGGTGTAGAAGAGTTTGTTGAGAATACTAAACAATACGCTGAGGGTATTTCACCAACACCTGCCATGGAAGCAGGAGGGAATGATGATGACGATGATGAAGGGCCAGTAAAGAACCCAGATGAACTGCCTTTGCATCAGAAGGTGTTATTATTTCTGATTGAGTCTATGCATATTAAAACTTGGTGAGCTTATTTTGTGTACTGCCTACATGGCCAGCTGTCCGCACAAATGGCATCCTAACCAAAGTGGAATTTCACAAGGGATTGTTATGAGACACTCCATGGACAATTATACACAGGATATTGGCTAATGTGTCAACATGTAAACAAGAACATTCAATATAAAACACCTATGTACTGGATGAAATGATACACCTTTAATTAGATAGAAAACACTGCTTATACACTGTTTATCCAAAACACTTGAACTTGCACTGCATGTTATTGCATGTCTGTGACAGAATGCACACATTTGGCATGTTCAACATCATCAGTGTTAAGAGTGTTTTTCTATAAATAATGGTTATATACACTACAAATACAGTGATCATAAGCTAAAGTACAACATGAAGTCATAATGAAGAGTCTATGTATTTTCTGTACATGTTCTTACCAAAAGTAGGCCACATGTACATGATATTTGGAGTTATCCTCCGTTCTGTGGAATAAATGCAATGATTAATTATCAATTTCAATGGGATAATTCATCCCAAAACGTTGTTTGAGACTCAGAGGGCTTCCGTTCATCTTCAAAACTCAAATATGATATTTTAATAATATTCTCTCAACATTTAGTCCATTCATTGAAAGTCAATGTAACCCAAAATTTCCAAGCTTCAAAAATTGCATTAAGACATTGTAAAAGTAAATCACATTATTTAGATGTTTTAATACAGGTCTACTGAAGAGACACATTGCTTTATATGATGAACAGATTTAATTTAGAGGTTTATTCATGTACTGATCAGTGTTTAGTTCAACTATGATCAATGAAAGCTCAAAAGGGCTTGCCAGGTGAAGAAAAGGATTTTCATTGGACAGACAAATATGATGAGAGAAGAATAAAAATATCTTTGTTTGTGTTCTGAAGATGAACAAAAGCTTTAATGGTTTATTTTATGGTAAACTATCCTGCCTGGAGTATTCTTGAAAATTGACACCCCTACTATTTAGTTTAGCAGCTTACCTTGTTTTGAGACAGCCAATATTACAATAAATATTATTTTTGACTAACTCAATTTTCTTCGTACCTACAGGTGTTGAAGTTTCCCTTTCATGCAGTGTTGGAGGTGAAAGAGGTGTTGATTGACTGGGCGTCCCGTGCGGGCATGCAGTGGATTAGTGCCCTCATACCTACTCATCACATCAATACCCTCATCTTCTTCTTCATCATCTCAAACCTAACCCTAGAGTTCTTTGTCCTTGTCATTCCTCTCATTATATTCTACCTTTCTTTTGTGTCAATGGTAATCTGTACTCTCCGAGTCTTTCAGAACAGCAAGGCTTGGGAGAACTTTCGAGCATTGACGGCCATGTTGTCTCATTTTGAGCCAGGCATAGACCTTGAGCAGGCAGAGTCAAACTTCACATGGAATCACCTTGAGCCATACCTCTACTTTCTCCTTTCTTCACTTTTCCTCATCCTTTCATTTCCCGTGGCAGACAAGTCCTGGTTGCCATGTTCAGAACTGGCTACGGTTGCAGTCTTCTTCACTGTAAGCGGCTACTTAAGCCTGCGACCAGCAGCGCAACAGCATTCCAAACTTGCTCTGCTCTCCCAGGTTGCCTCCGCCATTTCTGCATTCATGAATCAGTTGCTGGGAGGCTGGGTGGGTCGAATAGTTGGTGGCGCTTGGTTCAACATGCACTTTGGTGACTGGTTGGTACTGCATGTGGGTGTGCCTTGTTTTCTGTATTTCTACCTCCTGTATTTGTGTGCCCGAATGGCCACAACAGGTGGTGCACGTGGCACCTACTGTGTGCTGCTGCCCTACCTGGTGTGCTTCATCTGGTGTGAACTGTCTGTCACGCTGTTGCAAGAGTCTACTGCATTTGGGCTAATGCGCACAGCTGTGGGCTACCTCCTTTTCTTCTTTGCTTTGCCTGTACTATCACTGACTCTAGCAGCCATAATGCTGGTGCAGCTGGTGCAATGGTTCCTCGCCCTGGAACTGACCAAAATGGCTGTAACAGTGTGTGTTTGTGTGCTGCCTGTCTTGTTGCGCTGGTGGACACATTTTAGCATGTCGCCTTTTGCAGTTCTGCACTTTTTGCGGCGTAGCAGCGTGTTCAAGTTGATCCTTGTGTGGATTTCAGCTTTGGTGCTTTTCAGCTGGTTCTACGTGTACCGTTCTGAGGGGATGAAGGTATACAACTCCACCTTGACATGGCAGGAGTACAGTCACCTGTGTGGTCCTCGTGCTTGGAAGGAGCATAACATGGCACACGCCCAGATCCTCTGCAGCCACTTGGAGGGACACCGGGTGACATGGGAGGGTCGTTTTAAGTACGTTCGCGTCACTGAGATCGAGAATGGAGCGCAAGCTGTCATCAACCTTCTGCCAGTTTTTATAGCAGACTGGGCCCGATGTCTATATGGTGAGGAGTACCCTGCCTGTGATGAGACCCAGCCAGGACCCGCTGAACCGCTGTGTCAGCTCAAGGCGCTTGCAAAGCATAAGTGCCATGTCAAACGTTTTGACCACTACAAGTTTGAAGTGACCATGGGGATGCCGCAGAAGGGGCGCAGTGGGGCACAAGATTTTGATGATGCCACCAAAGACATTGTGCTTCGGGCTAGTAGCGAATTCAGACACGTCCTATTGGCACTCAGCTCAGGCAGTGTGGTGGAGTTCAGCACGGTACTTGAAGGTAGACTGGGCAGCAAATGGCCAGTGTTTGAACTCAAGGCCTTGCACTGCAAGACATGCGCCTCACCACTTGTACCAATACAACGACAGGTCAAGATTGAGCAGGACTGGAGGGTTAAAGCCCGAAATGCCTTTGCTTTTGCCTTCAATTTCCTGTTCCACCCTCTGTTTTCGGCTGAGGTGGACATTACAGTGGCTACTACAGAAGTATCTGTGTGAAACTAGTATGCCATTGGCATACACTCCAGTATTAGAAAAGAAAACTGTTGAGATTTGATGAAGTGCTTTTGATAAAAGCGCTATTAAAACGGCAAATGCATTGTCATCTTGTTTTGTCTGTTTCATGTATGAAAGTGAATAATGAAGTGAGAAGTGCTTTCTGTAGCTCACTGGTTTCAGTCTTTGTTCTGGGGACCCACCGCTCTGTACATTTTATATATTTTTCTTATCTGACACAGTCAGTTCTGTTAATGGAGCGCTTTCCTAACAAGCTGATGATCTGAATCATTTGCATTAAATAGGGGAGGCATTCAAAATGCGCAGTGTTATGGGTACCCAGGACCAGGATTGAAAACCACTGCTGTAAGTGCAACAGCAGGTATGTCCAATCTTGCTCCTGGAGAGCCACCTTCCTACATAGTTTAACTCCAGCCTGCCTCCAACAAACCTGCCTGGAAGTTTGTAGTAATCCTGAAGACCTTCATTAGCTGATTAGCTTAATCAGGGTTGATGCTAAACTTTGCAGGAAAGTGGCCCCTCAGAAGCAGGATTGAACACCCCGGAGCTACAGGAACCAAACAAAATATCAAAAGATCTTAACTACTTCAAAACAAATCTCATGTATATCATTGGGAAGTTTAAAGCCATGCCTACATTTCTAAAAAAAAGTGTTTATATCTGGACCAACTCATTTATCTGCAGTGAGAGGTTACATTCACTGGTTTTCCCCTGTTTAATGCTTTTCAGGGCTTTTCAATATCTGATATATTACATCTGTCCAGGGTGCTTTCTCCTGCCTGAAAGAAACTGGGATAGGCTCCATATAAACTTAGAAGGTCGTATAAGGAATAGAGAGAGAGAGATTATATCTAATTTAGTTTGTTTTGGAATTGGAAGATAATGCATTAATACTTTTGTGTGTGCATGTTTATTAGTGCATGTTTATTATTATTATTATTATTATTATTGATGCCTTAGATTTGTTCAAAAGTGTCTTTTGAAGATTTAGGTAACTTGCATTTTAAGGTATAAAGAATATATTTTAAAATGATTGACTTTTCTGTGAAAATACTGTACAGTACAATAGAGATTTTTCTAGGACAGATCTAAATATATCTTTATTTTAAATAAACTTTGGGTTATTATTGTCATATGTAACAATGGTAAGATCTGTTTGAGATTTTAGTTGACATTTCAAACCTTTGCTGAACAGATGTTTAATGGCTTGTTGCTGCATTGGGGGTAAAATCTGACCACTACGGTACAGTGTAATTAGTGATTGAATTTGTCCTTTGTGAAAATCTGCACTTTTAAACATTTCATTGGCAGTATGTTAATGTTCCATCACTGCATTAGATAACACTCAATACTGAAGTGGCATTCATCATCATTCCTATACAGCCAAAGAGAAACCACCCACACATGCCTGTATATTGACTGTGTTATCTTCATTTAAATACATGCCTGGTTTTGAATATATATTTGAATATTCTAAGGCTGCGAAGGCTACATTCACAAGGAATGGATACTTTTATGAAATGAGAAATTCCTGTCTGATAACATATGTGGCTGACAAATACGGCCTCTGGAGAAGGCAGCCTTTGAAATGAAACACAGCTCATATTCCGCCTTATCTTGCAACGTAGAAGTAAGCTATGAATGTTTAAAACTTCCACTTCATTAGCATAGGAAAATAACAAGAATAATAATAAAGTGCAGTAAATGGTAAAACTAATTGCGCTACAAACTAGGTTGTTTATAATTATGACAAAACATTAAAATAATATGGTAAGAAATACCAGTTTGCAGTATCAAGCAGTACATCTAAAAATAGTGGGACGTGGATGACACTAGAAGCTAGACACATTTATTTTACAAACAGGCCCTGTACCAAAAGGCACACTTCATTTGCACTTCCGGTCGTGTGGACTTAGAATGGCTGCCGTGTGCACATCCGTTAAGTCCATGAGACCGTAGGGTCAGGGTGTCCCATTTGTCATCATAGGTTTCAGAATGGTAATCGCAAGCGGCCCCTTTGCGGTCAAAAGTGCATACTCCTTGGAAGGCCACGAGTGTTTAGGGTGCCATTAGGGACAGGGCCATGGTCATGCCCGAAAATAAGGTGGATAAGGTTTACTGGTATCAATATCCAATATCCACGTAAAACAGCATCCTTCACAATCCTCATGTTCTTTTGTTTATGTTGTTATTTGCGCATGCAAAGCTAACCCTGAAAAAAAATGGTATTTTCAATGGATCACAAACACCCATCTTTTATAATTTAATTTAAATTCATTTTAATTTGACATTCTAATCTTTTCTAACGGTTTATGATCGACTAATGAGCTTCGGTTGTTTATCAGGAAAATAATCTAAATTGTCAAAATGCTTATTACAATTCTCAACCAGATTTATTTTTGCTGATTTTTGTTGATATTTGCTGCACGCAAGTTCATGCTTCCTAAAAAACTTGCGTATATGAGCTGCGACCTGATATTTGATTGTAGCCGCTCACGTCCATATTGATAAATGCCAAGTTTTGCGTGCATGGCCATACGCACCGTTTTCTGTCGTACGTTTGTTTCATAAATGAGGCCCAGTAAGCGGATAACCTCAGCTTTTGGTTCCAAAACCTGAGGTAACTTTGAGGGTATGTAGGCTAAGTAGCCATAGCAAATTATTCTCTGAACATAACCTTCTCCTAAGCAATGTTTATTATACTCTAATTTAATTTATTTTGTTCTCATCTTTAATTTATTTTGTTCTGGATCTGCACTCAATAGTATTTTTTGTTTGTTTGTTTGTTTGTTTTTGAGAGGGTTGTATAATGTATTTCTTTAATAAAAATTAATATGATACATCTCACCTTACAAGAAATGTGGAAGCAAAATGGCTAAACATAAAAAAACTCTTACATAAAAAAAAATCATACATAAAGTTTATAGCCATATTATCTTTGCAAGCTGTTTTTCTTGTTCACAGTAATCAAAAACTGATTAAAGATTGAGATAAGATTAAAAATTGATTGCACAACTGCCCCTTAAGTGGTGATATGCACTAAGAATGTAAATCGCCATTAAACAAAAGTAGTAGCCGCATATGGCACGTTTCTTCTCAGCCGCCCGTTTCCATGGTCAAGTCAAGTCACCTTTATTTATATAGCGCTTTTTACAATGTAGATTGTGTCAAAGCAGCTTTACATTGATAACTGGTACATTATTTTGGCTGCACAGCAGCTCTTAAAGAATAGTGTCAATGCAGGCAGATCAAAGCACTGTTGAATATCAAATGTCAAGTGTCCCCAACTAAGCAAGCCAAAGGCGACAGCAGCAAGGAACCCAAACTCCAACAGGTGACATCAGGTGGCAAACAAGTGGCAAATAGGTGTTAAAATGGAGAAAAAAAACCTTGGGAGAAACCAGGCTTAGTCGGGGGGCCAGTCCTCCTCTGGCGAACAGTGTTTTGTTACAGCTCAGGTTGCTATCATAAGTCCGATAGGATTGCAACATTCAAAGTATTTATTTCAGTTCCATCCAGTTGAGGATTGTATTCATCACGCCGGTATGAACGGTTGTTGAGGAGCTGCACCACTGGTTGTCGTGTTGATGAGGCCTTCACAGTGGATGATCTAGTTGACTCAATCTCTGCTGATACTTTAGGGCTGCGTTGTGGTCATGTCAAGGCGCAGGTCCTTGGTCTCACCTTGATACGGCCTGGATCCGGTTGACTACAGTAACCCTCAGGATAAACAGAAAGACTAATATTAGCGTAGATGTCATTCTTCTTCTGATGTAACGAGTACATCTGGTGTTATAGGAAGTGTTCCTGGTTCTGGCTGACCTAATTTATGCAGCCTAATAATCCTTTAACGGATTTGAAAATATAAATTGATAATGTGATAAAAATTTGAGTGTCCCTTATTCTGTCCCTTATTTTCCTATAAAGAACCACGACTTATTTTCCTTTCCAGAAGTTGGCAACCCTAATCTCAAGGTATGATAAAAGATACAGTACAACAAAATCTGTATCATATCTCGTATAATCACTTAATCAGTGTTTCAACCTTGGAAAGACGTTAATAACAGCTTGTAAACAATGTCACGTAACATCACATTTACCTCAGAACAAACATATTCAGTGACCATAAACTTGTTAGTCAGCTAGAAAAGTGAACTCTTGACAGGAGCATTTAGCTAAGTATATACGCTATATTACATAATAATTATAATTTTTAATGTTCTTCTTTCAATAGCCTATATTATGCATGTTTGAATAAATCCATCAAATTGACAGCCACCATTTAAATGTTTATATTTAAAAAAATGGATTGGAGTAGAAATAAATTCAAAGTTAGTAGGCCTATTATAACTTTATTATAATAAAAATTTCCTTAATTTAAGTTTGTATACAAATCAGTTCATTTTAACCTTCAATATTAATGTTGTACTAACTGATTCCCATGTATATTTTACAGCATTAGTTGATTTTTTTTTTCTTGAGAAAATTTGGCATACTGTACCTGATATACAGTATATCCAAAATAACTGATATTGACTCGAATTGCAAGTTAGTGAATTGAAATGCATAACTATGATGACAGACTGGCAGGAAATGGTGCAAAACAGAAAATGTCTCAGTCTACGTATGTAACCATGGTTCCCTGAGAACAGGGAACGAGACTCTGCGTTTACCGCATTTGGGGAACGTCACACGTGAACCGATGTCTGAAAGCCAAGAATCAAACCACTCCAATCCTATTGATCGGCAACAGCCTATGACATCATCATAGCGCGACCCGGAAGTATACAAAAGAAGTCTATGCTTACACAGGAGAATACATTGATAAAAGTGGCTGTAGAATTTCTATCAAAAGAAAAAAAAGTGGCCAAATATTATTATTTAATGAATAATATATATTTTTATTTATGGTGGTTGGCTTTGATCATGACTTTGATCGTGCTGTGCTTTGTTACATCAAATATCAGCAGGCTTTTGGCGCCTTCTGCAGGCATTAGTTATAATATATAATGTATTTGTAACATTTCAGTTTTTTGTCAGCAGCAGGGACGTGCACAGACATTTTGGGGGGCAGGGGCTCAAGTGGAAAAAAGGGCACTTATAATTATTTATTTAATAAAATAATAAACCCTTAAATATATTAAGACAACTCTGACTTCCTTACCAATTTATTTTAATTCCCTCACACTCACGCATGTTACAGTAGACGGACAGCAGACACAGGTATTACTTTTCACAGTCTTTATTTTGACCACAGGAGAACAGGGAGAATGAAACAGGTGAGATAACTTGCAATGGAATGACTTTGAACAGATGATACTGGGAATAGTTACTGTCCTTATCTTTGCAGGGAGTGAACACTGGAGAACTGGAGATCGCTGGAGCACTTGGAAGCAGATGGGAAACACACTCACGAGGAAGACGAGGAACACACTGGGAATTGACACAATGGAGACAGGTAGGTATTCGAAGAGGAGTCCTTGAGGTAAGCATAGACTTGTGAGGGTATGCTAACGAGACCGGACGTGGAGTGCTGTGAGTGTGAGTGTTTTGTAGTGCTGCTGATGAGGGGAGTGATGAGGTGCAGGTGGCGGTGATCAGTATTCTGGAGATGGTGCGCGCTGTGATTGGGTGACGTTGGAACCTGACATGTCTGTGACAGTACCCCCCCCTCCACGGCCCGCTCCAGAGGGCCGAGAACCCCGACGCCGTGGTGGTCGTCCTCTTCCCCGCGGTGCCGGTTTCTCAGGGTGACTGTCATGGAAGGTTTGGAGTAAACTGGGGTCTAAGATGTCGTCCCTTGGGACCCAGGAGTGCTCTTCGGGACCATATCCTTCCCAATCCACCAGGTATTCAAGCTGACCACCACGACGCCGGGAGTTCAAGATCTCTCGCACTTTGTACGCAGCTCCATCCTCCACGATGAGTGGAAGTGGGGGTTCGGCGGGAGCCACGTCAGGTCCTGTGGGAAGAACAGAGGGATGGTGAGCTTTGAGGAGTGACACATGGAAAGTTGGATGTATACGGTACCCTTGTGGAAGATGGAGTTGATAAGGTTGACCTGCTTGACGATGGGGAATGGGCCAATGAACCTGGGACTCAGCTTTCTGCAGGGCAGATGCAGTCTGATGTCACGGGTGGATAGCCAGACCATCTGACCAGGCTGGAATACTGTGGTGTTAGAGCGTCGGAGGTCGGCTACCATTCTGCGTCTGCACAGGGCTCGTTGCAACTGGTGGTGTGCTGAGTCCCAGACCCTCTCGCTCTCTCAGAACCAGTAATCCACTGCAGGAACGTTGGAGGGTTCCCCATCCCAGGGGAACAGTTGGGGTTGGTAACCGAGTACGCATTGAAACGGTGTAAGCCCAGTAGTTGACTGTCGGAGAGAGTTTTGAGCGTACTCGGCCCAACCCAGGAACTGGTTCCAAGAGTCCTGGTGGTCATGACAGAAGGTACGGAGGAAGCGGCCAATCTCCTGAACCTTCCTTTCCGTCTGCCCGTTCGACTGGGGATGATATCCAGATGTGAGGCTGACGGCCACACCTAGGAGTGAGTAGAAGGACTTCCATACACGGGATATGAATTGAGGCCCACGGTCGGAGACGATATCTTCTGGAATTCCGAAGTATCTGAAGACTTGGTTGAAGAGTATTTCGGCGGTTTCCATTGCAGTAGGTAATCCAGGAAGTGGAATCAAACGACATGACTTTGAGAACCGGTCCAAAACAACTAGGATGGTGGTGTATCCGTCTGAGACAGGGAGATCAGATATGAATTCCACTCCTAGGTGTGACCAGGGGCGATCTGGAACGGGCAGTGGAAGGAGTTTCCCAGCTGGCAGATGACGAGGAGACTTGGAGATGGCACACTCCCTACAGCCCTGCACGTACCTTCTGACATCGGCTGCCATCCCTGGCCACCAGAAGCGTTCTTTCAGCAACGAGAGGGTCTCATTGGCCCCCGGGTGACCAGTGCCAAGAGACGTGTGGGCTGAGTGAATGGTGGGAGTGCGTTGTGTCCGTGGGAGATAGAGCAAGCCTGGTGGACAGCCCGGCGGAGGGTTAGTGGAGGCATTGGAGGAGGGAATGGTTTCTTCTGACCATGTTATGGGACTCACGATGAGGGAGTTAGGAATGATGGGTTCTGGTTCCTCAGTTCTTTCTTCAGGGGCATGCAGACGGGAGAGAGCATCCGCTTTCACATTTTTTGTACCAGGACGGAAGGAAATGGTATAGTTAAAGCGGGAGAAAAACATGGCCCAGCGGGCTTGTCTAGGGTTCAGTCTTTTCGCAGAGCGAAGGTACTCCAAGTTCTTGTGATCTGTTAACTCTAAGAAAGCAAGCTTGATCGCTAGAAGTTCCCTGTCTCCGATGGAATAGTTTACTTCCGCCGGGCTGAGCTTGTGGGAGAAGAAGGCGCATGGATGGAGTCTACTTGGGGTCCCCTGCTGCTGCGATAATACCGCTCCCACTCCGGTGGTAGATGCGTCCACTTCAACAATGAATTGCTTCTCTGGGTCAGGGTGTACGAGTAAGGGAGCGGTAGTAAAGGCTTCTTTGAGCTGGTTGAAGGCGTGGCTGCCGGGGTCCAGGACAGAGACTTGGGCTGGTTGCGGAGTAAGCTGGTGAGTGGATGGGCGATAGAGCTGTAACCTTTGATGAATCTTCTGTAGAAATTGGAGAAGCCGAGGAATCGCTGGAGTTCTTTAATGGTGGTGGGTTCTGGCCAGTTGGTAATGGATTCCACCTTCCTCTCGTCCATCCGGATGCCACTGTGGTCGATGTTATATCCTAGGAATGAGACGGAGGGTTGATGGAATGTGCATTTCTCCAGCCTTGAGGAACAGATGGTATTGGCGAAGGCGGGTGAGGACCTCCGCAACGTGTTGGCGATGTTCGGCCTGGCTCCGGGAGTAGATGAGAATGTCGTCTATGTAGACTCGGACAAACCAATGGAGAAACTCCCGGAGCACCTCATGAATGAAGTCCTGGAATACGGAGGGGGCGTTGACTAGTCCATACGGCATGACCAAGTACTCGTAGTGGCCAGTAGGGGTGATGAAGGCGGTCTTCCACTCGTCCCCCTCACGTATCCGGATGAGGTTATACGCGCTGCGGAGGTCCAGCTTCGTGAACACAGTGGCACCACGGAGATGTTCTAGGGCAGCTGGGACGAGAGAAAGGGGATAACGGAACTTTACTGTTATTTTGTTGAGTGCACGGTAGTCAATACAGGGCCGCAAGCCTCCGTCCTTTTTAGCCACAAAGAAGAAGCTGGAAGCAGCAGGGGAAGTAGACGGCCTGATCTAACCTTGGGCGAGGGCTTCCTTGATGTAATCCTCCATGGCCTTCTCCTCCGGGATGGAAAGCGGGTAGATCTTTCCTTTGGGCACTGGTTCACCCGGAAGCAGGTCAATGGCACAGTCCCATGGCCGGTGTGGAGGCAGCTTGGAAGCCCGCTGAGGGCAGAATACGTCACTGAAGGGGGCGTAACACTCGGGGATTTCCACAGAACGCTGTTCAACAGGACTTTCGATAGACGTAGCGCAGAGAGAGAGATCAGGTGAGGAGTTGGTTGGAACTGGCAGATCCGTCAAACAATGCTTGAAGCAAGTGTCGCCCCACTTCAGGACTTCGCCCGTTTTCCACGAGATGGTCGGATTATGCTGCTCCAACCAGGGGCGCCCCAGAACCACGTCAGCGGTGGAGTCCTCCAGAACCAGCAGATGCGCCTCTTCTTGATGTAGAAGTCCGACTTGAATATGAACGGGTCCTGCCATGGAGCGGACGCACTTACGGCTCAGGGGTCGGCCGGTTATGGAGCGGATCTTGTAGATAGTCGAAGTCGGGGAGGTCTTGATGCGGAGTTGACGACAGAGGGCACCAGAGATAAAGTTGCCGGCAGACCCCGAGTCGATGAGCGCGACCACTGTAAGTGAAACATTGGCGGCAGTAAGATTGACGGCAGTAGTGAGTGGATTCATCTTATGATTAGCAGGAATAATGGCACTCACCAGGGGTCGCGGCGGTCGTGTGGGGCATGCAGCAATCACATGCCCCGGTTCACCACAATAGAGGCAAAGACGAAGGGTGAGGCGACGGCGGCGTTCTTCATAGGATAGGCGAGAGTTTTCAACCTCCATGGATTCGTGAGCTGGTTCTGGGGTGCTGACGGGTTCGGATCGGCAGAGCGGCACGGTGGAGAAGAACTGGTCCTGGTGCTCTTGGAGGCACGCCTGCATGCGAGTGGCGCAGCGGATGGAGAGCTGGATGAACTTTTCTAGGCCGATGTTGTCCTCGCATGCAGCAAGTTGCAGCCGCACCCGAGGTTCCAATCCTTGCCAGTAGTTCGTTATCAGGGCTTGTTCGTTCCATCCGCTGAGGGCTGCAAGCGTTCTGAACTGCAAAGCATACTCATAAACTGACAGGGAGCCTTGTCTCAAATTATGAAGTTTCTCACCAGCTGAAGAATCCGTGATCGGTTTCCCGAACACTTCCCGGAAGTGGGAAATAAATGCCGAGTAGGATTGGGTTACTGCGCCCCGCTGGGACCAGATGGAATCGGCCCACTTCAGTGCTTTGCCGCTGAGCTGAGAAATGATGAAAGCAATCTTGGAAGTGTCGTTAGGGTACAGGTGCGGCTGCATCTCCAGGACCAGTGTGCATTGCAGCAGGAATCCGCTGCAATCCACCGCTGATTCTGAGAAGGGCGCCGGTTTGGCCATGGGACTGGCGTACGGCGGTAGTGAAGGAGAACTGTTGACATCGGTGTTGGAGTTAGCTGGTGCAGGTGAAGGGACAGTAACTGGAGCTGGCGGTGGTGGATTGATGGTAAGTGTGCGTCGCAACGCATCCACCAGTTCCCGGAATGGGTCTGGGTGGCTCATACTGGATCACGTTGTTGGTCCGGTCTTCTGTTACGGGATACAGGAGACGAACACAGTAGTAAAAGGTATTGGTAGTTTTATTGACCACAGTAGAGCTTGCAACAACAGACAGGTGAATGAACTGATGATATATATGTAGAAGCAGATGATATGGGGAATAGTTACTCTTCTTTGTTTTGCAGGTAGAGATATGTTGGAGACTAGAGATCGCTGGAGTTATCTGGAGCTGGCTGACACACACCCACACAGCAGACGAGGCACACAAAGGGAAGGAGAGACGCTGGAGACAGGTGAGTATACGAAGAGGAGTCCTTAAGGTAAGCATCACATGGAGTATATACGAACGAGACCGGACATAGAGTGATGTGTGCGTGTGTGCTTTGTAGTGCTGTTGATGAGTGAGGTGATGAGGTGCAGGTGGTGGTGATTAGTATTCAGGAGACTGTGAGCGTTGTGGTTGGGTGACGTAGGAACCTGACGTGTCGGTAGCTGTGTCCCAATTCAGGGGCCGCGCACTTCGAAGTGCATGAAAGGGGTGGGGTTTTGGACAGGAGGGTTGCCAGGTCTGCGCAACAAAACCATCCCAAAAGCAGTGTAATCACAGCACAAGTGAAAAAGTATCCCAATCCCAGACGTGGCAACGAGCCGAGTGTCCTTACATGGCTAGCGGCTGGGTGACAGACAGCTGACAGTTGATGTTTCTGTGTGTATTTTAAAGTTTTATGACTTTCTATTGGGTTTTGACATGCTTCACTGCCGGCGACGACGGGACACAGGACCAAAATATGTATGGTTAAACTATGTAATGTTAGTTTTATATTGTTAGCAAGTTAACCTTGTTTTTTTATGTTAAATGAAATGTTAACTGTGAAAATACATTCATATTTATACATTTACTCTGTATTTAAGCTGTATTTAAGTCTAAATTTAAAGTACAGTGCCCGGTTGCATAAAGCACCTTAAGTGTAATTTTCCCTTAAGATCGCCCTTATGTTTCCCTTAAACTTAAGGGTGTTGCAGAAAATAACCGTTAAGTGTTACTTAAGGGTTTCTTTAGGCGAAACGTCATAAACCCTTAAGAATTTCCCTTAAGTATATATATTTCACTTAAGTAATGCGTAAGTGTTGCATAAAGCCCCTTAACCTTCATTTCCCTAAGTATATCGTAAGGTTCGTAAAACTTCACCTTAAGTGTTACACAGAGTGAGCAGGTTCAATCCAAGTCGTATAACGTGCCACGATCGGCCGCTTTATATGATAGACAAATTGTATTTTATTCACATAAACATTGATGAAATATAACATATCTTATAACATATCTTACATGGTCAACGGAAGCGCAAACGTGCGTGCATCACACGCAAAAACAAACCTCATTTGTTCTTGCGCGCACATTTGAGCTTCCGACACAGCCGTAATCATATGGATGTCTTTCAATAAATGGACATAAATGATGAGAGAATATTAAAAATATCTTTATTTGTTATCCAAAGATGAATGAAAGTCTTATGGGTTTGGAACGACATGAGGGTGTCAGGGTGAGTGAATGACGGCAGAAATCTCAATTTTGAGTAAACAATCAATTTGAGTTTCTCGTCTCTTTCATATTTGGTTTTCTTTTTTGTTTTCCTTATCCATATTATGTTGTTTTCTGTGAAAACTTACCACGATACGTATTAACAAATAACGTGTCCATGGCAACAGTAGAATTTTTTAACGGCAAAACCTGGGATGCTGTCGTTAAACACTTAACGGTTTCCCTTACCTAAGAGAACAATTTAAGAGATTATATGCAACACCCTTAAGTCATTCCCTTAGTTAAGGGGAAATCACGCCTTAAGTGTCATACTTAAGGGAAAAACTTAAGGTGCTTTATGCAACCGGGCACAGTACTTTAGGGTTTTATTCAACTACACTCCATCTCAGAGACCAATATTGTATTTATGAAAAACTGACGTTTTGATCTTTGGACATCATGGATATTACAGTTTTATTTACATATTATTAACAAATTACATATTGGTGAAAATACACTATAACACTTTATGAAAGAAACATTAAAAATGTTTAGTCCCAGAGTAAAATTCATGTTTCAGTTGTTTTAACTAAAATAAACTTAAACTGACATATTTTAAAATTTACCTGCTATGCATGAGTATTTGTAACAGGCAAGAATTTTAAAGCTATGACAATCAAGACAAAATCTGAATGGGCCATAGATCTGTTTGTATGTTCAAATATTATGCCAGCCTTCGATTGAATCAGTCCTGCAAGTCTCTGAAGCCCATCCAGGTCAAGCAGCTCCACCAGCGTCTCCCTGCTCAGCTGAATGAACATGTACACAAATATGCTTTGTTCTGTTTTATGTACTGTTAAGTGAAAATGTTATGTTGTTTTTCTGATGTTAAACCTTAGTTCTGTTGTAAATAGTTGTAAAAGGTACTTTATGTAGCTGGGTGATTCTTCAATTAGGGGAACTTTTATGTCCCCAGATTATACATTCATGTTAAAAATAATATATTATAAAATAAATAGTTTAGTTATGTCAAATAATATTTATTGCACCACCAAAAAATGTTATACACAAAAATCAGTATGATTTCCATGTTTAAAAATGTTTTCATCACTAATATTTGGCTACTCAAGCCTTGTCCCCAACCCAGACTTTAAAACTTGTCTGCTCTGAAAATGTGATAAAATGTTATCAGTTCATTAAAAAATCACAATATATGTTTAAACAGTAACTTAAAAAGGCACTTGATGCATAATTTGGGTTCATATCCGTGCAATTTGTGAATATTTTTAACAATTTAGTATTGTCCACAACAATACTGTCATTACCGCGACAGTCTATGATTACAACAAGGATTTTTTGGGGGGTAAGACTTGTTTATGCCGTAACCATGGAAATGAAGACCAGCAGGGGAGCACATGTCAGCCATGGAAGAACAGTGACATTTGATGTCTGAAAAAGTAAGTAATTTAATCATGAATTCCTTCTGATCATGGAGTAGACTTATTCAGCGTCATTACCATTAATGCTGTAGCGGCAATATTGTGATAAATATATGTATATATTCACATGATTTATGTGTATTTAAAGTTCTTTTTGTACTAGCTGTTGAGTGATGTTAGCAAATCCATGACCTAGCATCTTTTTTTCCTGAAAAACAAAAAAAATGTCATTACCGCAACACGTCATTACCAACACACAACTTGTTGTGATGGTAATGACAAGTGATGGTGGTAATGACATGTTCTGTGTCACTATCTATATCATATTATGTGTTTATAAATTAAGTTAAAGAAGCATAATATTGTTATTTTACAATGAAACTTAAATGAGATGCCTTACTTCCTAAAACTATTTTTTCTTATTTTTTAACTAGAATGGCTCCCAAGAAATCAGCTAAAAGGTCTAGAGATTAAGGAAAAAAAATTAAGGAAGATCCTGTAAAATACATGTTTGAAAGCAAACACATTTCATTATACACTGTGTGCAGAATTATTAGGCAAGTTGATTTTCTGATCATATTTTTTTCCCAAGCACATTTTACCAATTCCAATCCACATCAATCTTAAGAACTACTATTAATATTGTTTTTAATAATTTATAAGTGATATATAATTGTTCATGAAGGCTGGAAATGAAAAATGCCTTATATTCAGGTGTGCAGAATTATTAGGCAGGTTTTCTTTTACAGGCAAAATGAGCCAAAAAAGAGAGGGTCATACAAAAACAGCTGGAAAAGAAAAGACACATGTTAACTGCAAAATAATTAAGAATTAAGGTGAAGAATTAAGTTTGAAACCATCAGGAACCCTTTAGTCTCCAGCGGCACCATTTTCCAGAACTGCAACCTACCTGGAGTCTCCAGAAGTGCAAGGTGTCAGGATCTCAGAGACTTAGATTAGCTAAAGAATCTAAAAAATGACCCGCTCTTAATAAGAATCACAAGCTGAAGTGTTATAAAGTACATGAAGACTGGGTTTTTATAGGCCTTATAGACAGACAGCTTGAGAGTGACTCCTGAAGGACCAGCACCACATCCTCTTGTACCACTGTTTGAAGAATTTATCTTCCAGAATCTGGCAGTAAGGTGTGGGAGTTCACTTTTAGTCCATCTCTTATCCTGAAATGCCCATCTTGCAGAGATGGACTAAATGATCTTCCAAAACTTACTGCCAGATTCTGGAAGATAAATTCTTCACAAAGTGGTACAAGAGGATGTGGTGCTGGTCCCTGCTGGTATGTATTTCACAACACTTCAGCTTGTGATTCTTATTAAGAGCAGGTCATTTTTTAGGATTCTTTAGCTAATGTAAGTCTCTGAGATCCTGACACCTCACACTTCTGAAGACTCCAGGTAGGTTTCAGTACTGGGAAATGGTGGCGCTGGAGACTAAAGGGTTCCTGATGGTTTCACACTTAATTCTTCACCTTAATTCTTAATTATTTTGCAGTTAACGTGTCTTTCTTCTCCAGCTGTTTTTGTATGACCCCGCTGACCCAATGAGCATTTCACTGTCCAATGGTCATGCTTTAACTTTGCAATTTTCTAGTATTACATTAGTATTGTGTCCTTCTCATGAGTATTTAATAATTTTTGACTTTTCAGTCTGAGTTAAATCTTATCATTTTATCTGTAAAAGAAAACCTGCCTAATAATTCTGCACACCTGAATATAGGGCATTTTTCATTTCCAGCCTTCATGAACAATTATATATCACTTATAAATGATTAAAAACAATATTAATAGTAGTTATTAAGATTGATGTGGATTGGAATTTGTAAAATGTGCCTGGAAAAAAAAATATGATCAGAAAATCAACTTGCCTAATAATTCTGCACACAGTGTATGCATTGTTTTAACTCAATGCAACTTTTATGAGTTTGAAAACTTTTTGTTTTCTGTTAAAAACTTTTATGTTAAACTTTTATGTTAAAAACTTGATTTCACCTAATAGTCATAGTTATGAAATGTTTCTGAAGGATATTTTTATGCTGTTTTATCCCATTGTGACAATTGATTCTCTAGAAAATATTGTATGGTTTCTTCATGATTGAAATAAACATGTTCAAGTTGATGGTTGTGTCATATTTATATATATCTCCTCACATCTGTCCATTTCTTTCAAAAACACTCACCAGAAGTCATTATTTAATCCTTTAAATTTGCTTTATGTATCAGTGCACTTTTCATTTATGTCATTACCAAAACACTATGTCATTACCAGAACAGTATGTCATTACCGCCACGTTGCTTAATTTACAGAAAACATACCTTTAAAACCGTTTTATGTTCAATCTTGAGGTGCTACATGAAAAGCCTAATGAAATACTCATCCACCTATTCAAAGAAAAAACATCTCAAATTAATTTTCCAGAAATTAAACAAAAGTGTGCTTTGATGAACACAGAAAAACCCATTTTGATGGTAAGAACAAGAAAATATATGTAATTCACTGAATGGAAACATTTTGTTTTTTATACGTATTGTTGAAGGTTAACAATGTTTACAAGATAAATGAGTTTAAATGATCTCGTTGATACATTCTTTGCATTATGATACTTTTTGATGTTGTGATGGTAATGACGTTTTGCAGTGCCAGTTGGCAAATAGATATAAAATACTCAAATTATATTTAAGCTCAGTCGTGGCCATTATTATATCTTTACATCAAAGCATGTAAACATTGTCATGACATAATTCTAACAAAATTCAAACAAATTTCATTCATCAAAATGGAAGATGGCAAAATAGCCCCCAATTGAAGAATCACCCAGCTATAGACCAATGTATTTGAATGTAAAAACATTCAATTTACATGATGAAAAAATGATTGTATATGTTGTATGTTTAATGTTTCATGTAAAATTATAAGTTGCATAAAAGAAATAAAATGAACAGAAAAATTATTCCATTTATACACATGAACATGCGTAAAAAATGTAGAACAGAAATTATTGTAACAGAAATTACTCCTGCTCATTTACAAATAAATTACATTACAAATATTATGTACAACGTACTTACATCACAAAAATAAGCTGTAAATTAGGCTGTTTCACTGGCAAAGTAACATTTAAATAATATTTATATCGACACATTTTAATGTACCCATTTTACGCACTGTATTCTGCTCTTGAGAAAAGTGGGGGGAAAGCGGCCTTTGAAGTGCGATTCACCGCGGCGCGAGGAGGGATGACGTAATTCGAGGGCGACTTCAAGTGCCCCCTCTCCGTTTCCCAGTGGAATGAAGCTCCCATCTCAAGACACTTCGCGGTCTACACTATCCCACAATTCATTGCGCGCCGGTGACGACTGGAGTTCTGTGTGAATTCACATAAATGTAAGTTATGCCCCGTGTTCACCAGTATCTAAATCAAATAATATCCGTGATGTCCAAAAACCTAAGTTTTTCATAAATACAATATTTGTCTCTGAGATGGAGTGCAGTTGAATAAAATCCTAAAGAACTATACTTTGAATTTAGACTTAAATACAGCTTAAATACAGAGTAAATGTATAAATATTAATGTATTTTCACAGTTAACGTTTCATTTCATCAAAAAACAAACAAGGTTAAATAGTTGCAGACGATATAAAACTAACTTTTATATATATATGTTTTGGTCCATTGTCCCGTCGTGAAGCATGTCAAAACCCAATAGAAAGTCATAAAACTTCAAAATGCACACAGAAACATCAACTGTCAGCTGTCTGTCACCCAGCCGCTAGCCATGCATGGACACTCGGCTCATTGTTGCCACGTCTGGGATTGGGATACTTTTACACTTGTGCTGTGATTACACTACTTTTGGGATGGTTTTGTTGCACAGACCTGTCCAAAACCCCACCCCTTTCATGCACTTTGAAGTGCGTGGCCCCTGAATTGGGACACAGCTGGTGACAACCTAGGCTTCCAAAGTAATTGTTGCTAGCCATTTCCTCGCTGTCACACGTCTCATGTCTTGTACAGTATGTTTACAGTATTACATTTCATAATACTTGTCATAAACTTGTCATATAGCCTTGTCATAAACATTTAAACAAAACCAGGTAAGTTCATAAATTCATATGATATGTCAGGTTTTTATGATTAGCAAACTTAGTTAGACAGTTTCATTTGAGACCTGATGACTAACATTATAACTTATCCTACTAGTCAGCTAACGTTTTACATCATGTTATATTAATATGCAAATGAAACAAATGCTCCAACTCTGAAATGGCAGTTTATTATTGAGTCAACAAGAATTTACAAACAATGTGTAATCTACGTTAATTACAATGGTTGATTAACATTACAATCTTCTTCAGGTGTTATTCCAAATTTTGCATAACGTTGCATGTCAAGAACTGCATGCACCTCTAAGAAAAACAATATAATATTCTTTTTGGGGTTCATTAATGGTGATAAATAATTCGGCAGAACAGATGTAAGCTACCTGCAGAGATTTGCATCCACCTCTTTTCTCAGAATAAATGACTGTTACCTCCCATGAGGTGCATGTAGAACTCACCATAACAGAACATTTTAAAACATTTAACGTGAAAAAGATTAATGTGGCTTAATTTACTAAGACAGTGTTATTAACAAACCAATGTAATGTCTTGTCCAATCAGACACACAACTTTTCATTATACTTAATGAATTATTCAGAAACTCACTCCCTCAAAGTTCTGTGAACCCATCCCCCTAAAACTGCAACTAGCATCCTAAACGTAGCTAACACACAGTTAGAACTAGGTGTCCTGTTACAGAACACAGGAAAACTGATACAAACTTTTACGATCAAAAAGAATTTTGCAGAGACTAGTGACTCTGACTTCATTCTTTTTGAGAAGGACAAATAAACCCTTTTAATCCTATATATAACAACTTGAGAAATGTATAAACAGGTATCCAATTTTCCCCTCTTATGATTTTCCTTTTATAGGGTTTATTCTATGCATTAATTCTCTCTTTTGAACTATTTTGGTATTAATGTTCCAGAGTTGCAAATTTATAGTTAACTGAAATCACATGGGTATCATGTTTGGTATCTACGGACTCCAACGTTTGTTTCCTATTTGGTCATTTATTTTACATGTTACTAACTCTGTGACACATTAGAATCTAGAAGGTTCTTCTCTCATTCATCCAATCCCAGTGTCTATGCTAATATCCTGCCTAAGGCACAAAGACTCGTAAAGTTCTCTCCATGAGAACAACTCCTTATTGGCTCAGACACCTCAAGAGGGTGTGACATCTTCACCCTTTAAAATTACTGATCCCAAGATCACAGTCTCTTCCCTCTCTTTTCCCTGTACTGAAAATGCTCATGTGAAGATGATGTTAAGAAGCTAGAAGCTTCTGAGGAACCCCAAGCTTGTGACAGGCTTTGGCCTAGACCTTCCATTCACCAAAGATCCTCTGAATCCAACTGGTTCTCTTTCATCAAGACAATATCAGCAAATTCAACGGGAGCCTCCACAAATTGCACTAGGACAGTTTAAATTCAAATGGGTGAGACATATAAGTTTCAAATTTAGTCTCATTTTTTGATACATTGAGTATCCTTACCCCTTTTAAAGAAGGGCATGTTAGAACTAAACTGATGGTTTGCTCAAGGCTGTTGATCTGCTGAAATTCAAACAATGCTGTAACTTCTTGCTTTCCTCTACTCTGCTTCAACTCTCTCCTTCCCTTGGTAAACTATGCATGTATGTGTGTGAATGTTAGAGTAGTTAAATGTTTAGTCTAGTTAATAAAGTCTTGTTCATGTCACACGTAAAGTTGTTTGTGTTTCATGCTCATATACTGGAGTCCCTAATTATGCTGATCCTGACTACATGCTCTGAGTAGTACTGTACAATAAGATTGTTATTTCCCATAACCTGGAAATGAACATTTCTTAGAATTAATAAACAATTAATTGATTAATATTAATTTTATTATATTTTATTATATTTAATTGAATAATATTTTTTTTACATTAATCAACTTAATTCTATTAACTGATCCAAATTTATAATTAATTATAACTAGTTATGATTAATTATATTTATTTTGAGCAAATTTGCTACACCAAACTTAGTAAACACCATACTAATAAAGCATACCATGTTCAGAAAAGCAGATGAGACCATAATATGAATGCAACACGTTTAATTAAGCATTTTCCTCCCATAAAGAAAACAATTAACGTGGCTTAATGTACTAAGACAGTGACATTAAAAGGCCAAATTTAGTAAACACTATACTAATAAAGCATACTATACAGAAACCCATGTATTTTGTCCACTGCGAAGGAAAGCTTGTTTTGAGGAAAATTAGGTTGTAGCTGCTTGTCTATGTTAAAAGAGGTGTTATTTGTGTAGTAACCGCATTTAGCTCACGAGTTATTGATCCGGGAAATTCGAATCTGTGAATATGCGGCCAACTGAAGTCTGTTACTCTCCCTTTCTCCGTCCCACTCGTATTTTTTCTCAACTTTCTCCGTCTCCCTCGTCTTTTTCTCAACTTTCTCCGTCTCACTCACCTGTTTCTCTCCCTTTCTCCGTCTCCCTCATCTTTTTCTCAACTTTCTCAGTCTCACTCACCTGTTTCTCTCCCTTTCTCCATCTCACTCGTCTGTTTCTCTCCCTTTGTTTTCTACAGGTATCGCTATATCTTTCTCTTTCTCATTTGCATGGCTTAACTCGCATGCAATTGGCCTGTGCATTTCATCAGCCGCTAAACCACAAAAGCTACGGCAGTAAAATAGAAGTGCCCCATCAGGTTTTAAATCATAACCTTCAGCAGGTATGGACACGGCAAGAATTTTGTTAGCCCTTAGACAAGGCCTGCGATCACTGGAGAACTGCTCGTGAATTTTTAGCTATCGCAAACTTTTCTGATCTACCAGACTGTCTCTTGATAGACTTTTGGCTCAATTGCGATTGCTCCTGTCTGCCTCTCTGCCTTGCTGCTCAGTGTTTTGTATCTCCGTATAGCTTTGTTTTCTCTTACTTTTATTGAATCTCGTACTTTTTGTTGCTTATATTATCATTACTTTATATATATACTATTGCCCACCACATTAATCTGACGTCGCCAGCTTGTAATTTTTTAATCTAAATCGCTGGTACAACACGTTTTGCATCTCGCTAGCTTGTTTAACTTGTCATCAGTCTTGCGCGCTCCTCTTCCAACGCGTTCATCAAATAGCTGTGGCAACTCGGATCAGTCTACAAACACGGTGAGTTATGTCATCCTTTCCCAGTGTTATATCGTGTTCCATCTGTCACATGTTTAGCATAGCCCTCTCTGTAGGGAAATAGTCAGGCTGACAGAGAGAATCTCAAAATTAGAGACACGCATCCAAACTTTAATCGAGGATAGTAAGAATGCATGGGCTTCAGATACTGTTTTTGATGCGACTAGCTTTGTGAACTCTGTACATTGTTCGGTTCCGGCTGTAGAGCCCACGCAGCAGGGCACTTGGGTAACGGTGAGGCGGCCTAGTCGCGGAAAACACCACTCTTCCGTTCCATTAAGAACATCAAACAGGTTCTCCCCACTCAGTGACGCACCCACTGAGAATCCTGTTGAAAGTGCCCTAGTAATTGGCGATTCTATTACACGGAACGTGAAAATAGAGACACCAGCCATTGTCACATGTTTGCCGGGAGCCAGAGCACCTGACATCAAAGCAAGTTTAAAAGTGCTGGCTAATGCTAACCGTAAATACTCTAAAATTATTATTCACGTCGGCACAAATGATGTTCGACTTTGCCAGTCGGAGATCACTAAAATTAACATTAAAGAGGTGTGTGAACTCGCAAGTACAATGTCAGGAGAAGTAATTTGCTCTGGTCCCCTTCCTGTTCGTCGGAGTGATGAGATAGTTAGCAGATTATCATCACTCAATGGCTGGCTGTCTAAGTGGTGTCCGCAGAATAATATCGGTTTCATAGATAATTGGAAAAGTTTTTGGGGCAGACCTGACCTGTTGAAAATAGATGGTATTCATCCCTCCCTGGATGGTGCTGCTCTTCTCTCTAGTAATATGGCACATAGTCTTAGAGCTGAAACATGACAAACTACGGCCCAGGTCAGGAAGCAGACAGACTGGCTAAACCGACCGTCTGCTAGTTGCCTCACGTTACAGAAGTCAGATAAATCCCAACGCATAGAAACTCTTACACCTAGATATTATCACATAGAGACTGTGACTGTACCCCGAATTAATAAAAACAAAAAACTTTAAAACACATTTAATGGAAAAAATTTAATTGATGTTCAACAAATAAAAAATCGAGATAATAATGATAAACAAATGATAAAGCTTGGATTGTTAAATATTAGATCACTTTCTTCAAAAGCACTTATTGTAAATGATATTATCACAGACAATAATCTAGATGTGCTGTGTTTGACAGAAACCTGGCTAAAACCGGACGATTACATTACTTTAAATGAGTCTAGCCCTCAAGGTTATGATTATCGACACAATCCTCGACAGAAAGGCAAAGGGGGAAGTGTTGCTGTAATTTATAGTAATATTTACTGTATTAGTCAAAAGTCTTTCAAATATAATTCCTTCTAAGTGATAGTGCTTTACGTAACATTATGTAAGTTGACATTTGTGTTGGCTACTGTATACAGGCCACCAGGACACCATACAGACTTTATTAAAGAATTTGCTGATTTTCTATCAGAGTTAGTACTAGCTGCAGATAAAGTCCTTGTTGTTGGTGATTTTAATATCCATGTAGATAATAAAAAAGACTCATTGGGATTGGCATTTACGGACATTCTAAATTTTATTGGTGTTAGACAACACGTGTCAGGACCCACTCATTGTTGTAATCATACTTTAGATCTAATATTGTCACATGGAATCGATATTGACGCCGTTGAAATTCTGCAGCAGAGTGACGACATCTCAGATCATTATCTAGTAGTAAAGAGGCTAAACTGCCTCCCTGCCATAAATATGGTAAAACCATCACTTCTACCACTAAAGATTGCTTTATAAATAACCTTCCTGATCAGTTTCATCGCCTTAGCATACCAGACAGCTTAGAAGACCTTGATGTTGCAACAGAAACTATTGCCTCTGTCTTTTCCAGCACATTAGATTCAGTCGCTCCTTTGCGTTTAAAAAAGATTAAGGAATTTAATCCAATGCCATGGTACAGTGAGCAGACTCGGGCCCTAAAAACTGCAGCCAGAAAAATGGAGCGTAGCTGGAAGAAAACAAAACTAGAAGTATTTCGCATTTCGTGGAGAGAGAAAATGATTGAGTACAGAAAGGCCTTAAAAACTGCCAGATCTGCCTATTTTTCAAAACTCTTAGAAGAAAATAAACACAACCCTAGGTATTTATTTGATACAGTGGCTAAATTAACAAGAAATAAAGCTTCAACTTCTGATGTTCCCAAAGAGCACAGCAGTAACGACTTTATGAACTTCTTTACTTGCAAGATTGTTAATATTAGAGAGAAAATTATAACCATGCAATCGTCTACTACAGTATCGTGTCAGACATTGCATTGTAGTGTCCCTGAGGAAAAATTCATTTCATTTACTGCTTTAGGAGAGGAAGAATTGTCTAAACTTGTTAAATCATCAAAATCAACAACATGTATGTTAGACCCTATACCAACTAAGCTATTGAAAGAGATGCTTCCAGAAGTCATAGATCCCCTTCTTAATATTGTTAATTCATCTTTGTCATTAGGATACGTACCAAAAACTTTTAAGCTGGCTATTATTAAACCTCTTATTAAAAAAACACAACTAGATCCTAAAGAATTAGTCAATTACAGGCCGATCTCAAATCTTACTTTTCTGTCAAAAATACTAGAAAAGGCAGTTTCATCGCAACTATGTTCCTTTTTAGAAAGAAATAATATCTGTGAGGATTTCCAGTCAGGATTTAGACCATACCATAGTACTGAGACTGCTCTCATTAGAGTTACTAATGATTTGCTCTTATCATCAGATCGTGGTTGTATCTCTCTATTAGTGTTACTGGATCTTAGTGCTGCATTTGACACTATCGATCACAATATTCTCTTAAATAGACTTGACAATTATGTTGGCATTAGTGGAATTGCATTGGCATGGTTCAAATCATACTTATCTGACCGTTATCAGTTTTTAGTAGTAAACGATGAGATATCATATCAATCACAAGTTCAATATGGAGTACCGCAAGGCTCAGTACTAGGACCATTGCTTTTCACTCTGTACATGCTACCCTTGGGAGATATCATTAGGAAGCATGACGTTAGTTTTCATTGTTACGGTGATGATACTCAGCTCTATATTTCTTCATGCCCTGACGAAACTTACCAATTCACAAAATTAACAGAATGCATAGCTGATATAAAAAACTGGATGACCAGTAATTTCCTACTACTAAATTCAGAAAAAACAGAGATTCTAATTTTTGGACCAAAAACTTCTTCACGTAATAACCTAGAATATTGTCTAACACTTGATGGCTGCTCTGTTAAGTCTTCGTCGTCAGCTAGGAACCTGGGTGTGCTCTTTGATACCAATCTTTCATTTGAAGGCCATGTTACTAGCATCTGTAAAACCGCTTTCTTCCATCTTAAAAATATATCTAAACTACGACATATGCTCTCAATGAAGAATGCAGAACAGTTAGTTCATGCGTTCATGACCTCAAGGCTAGATTACTGTAACGCTCTACTGGGTGGTTGTTCCTCCGGCTTGATAAATAAACTACAGCTCATACAAAATGCAGCAGCTAGAGTCCTTACTAGAACTAGGAAGTATGACCATATTAGCCCAGTTCTGTCGTCACTGCATTGGCTTCCTGTTAAACATCGTATACATTATAAAATCTTGCTAATTACTTACAAAGCACTAAATGGTTTAGCCCCCCAGTACCTCTTAATGCATTATAGTCCTTCACGTTTATTGCGATCTCAGAATTCAGGCCAGCTGATAATACCTAGAATATCGAAATCAACTGCAGGTGGTAGATCCTTCTCCTATTTGGCACCTAAACTGTGGAACAACCTTCCTAGCATTGTTCGGGATGCACACTTTTACATCAGAAAAAGAATGGCATCTACGCTAATATTAGTCTTTCTTTTTATCCCGAGGTTTACCGTAGTCAACCGGATTCGGGGCTGTTTCCAGATGAGACCGAGGACCGGTGCCTTGACACAACCACAACGCAGCCCTGTATCAGCAGAGATCGTGTAGACTAGATCATTCATTGTGAAGACATCATCAACACGACAGCCAGTGCCACAGTGTCCTCAAAATTATAATCACGATTATTAATCATGTTTATTCTATCAAAAGAGTAATGTAACTATGGCTATTTTGCAAGTTCTTTACCAACCTACACTTCACCCAAAAGGCCTGTAGGTGGCACAAAGACTTAAATTTAACCAACTATGATAACTTCGTTAGATGGTAAATCAATACAAAACATGGTTTTGGTGAGCGCTTTGTAATATGTATTCACATTAGATTTTAAAGCAACACAATTCGTTTGCAATAAGTCAAACCAGATTCAAATTGCCCGGCAAATTCGTAAAGCAAAGAAAAATCATTTCTAGCTGATCAACATTATGAAAACTGGTAAAACCTTTAGGAACTTAAAAAGATAAACCAGCGAAATTCCTAATATTACTTCCAATATTTCCAAATTATGTTCATTTTCATAGTGAGGGCCAATATCGTGACGATTATTTAAAATCAATCGAGAGAAGCAGATATCGTTATCATGATAAAATACGATTAATCGTGCAGCCCTAATTTAATTTAATTTAATTTGACTTGACATTTGATATTCAACAGTATCCTTGACATTTATTCAACAGTGCTTTTGATCTGCCTGCATTGACACTATTCTTTAAAAGGGAAAATTATATACCAATTATCAATGTAAAGCTGCTTTGCCACAATCTGCATTGTAAAAAGCGCTATATAAATGAAGGTGACTTGACTTGACTAAAGTCAGAACATGCTGTTTTTTCTGTTAATCTTAAAATTATACAATAATTTAAATGAAAAACAACTGATCATGCTCATGTTCATAACATCTTTGTTGGGACTGTGATAAAAATGCAGTGTTTGCCTATAATATCAAAGAGCTACATATATTATTTGAACAAATATACAACAAATAAATTTGCTTTAAATTTCTGCTCAACGCTGCTGCCTGTCTGCTGTCTGACCTACGCTCGGAGCTTCGTGGAGTTTATCCTTGTAGCGTATGCACACGTATCAGGATAATCAATAAACTTTGGAGTTTTCAGAACGCTTTTAACCTGATGAACTTTGTTTCTTAATCACTAAATCGGCTCCGAACTGTCTACTAAAGATGAGCCCACTTGACACCTTTGTGGCCCTCCGAGTTAACACAGCAGGCCCAATTTCCTTGCTCTTAGGACATCAAAGGGGCCCCTCATGTGGACTACGGGCCAGATCCACATTCCAGCACCCACACACACTGGCACACACAAAAACACACACACACATACAGAAACACACAAACATACACTTTTAACTGCATATATATATATATATATATATATATATATATATATATATATATATATATATATATATATATATATATATATATATACTATATATATAGCACCACTATGCTGAAATATATATTTCATATATTTTAGGGCGCATGCATGTTTCCTAGTGTTTAAATGAGTGTATTTGTGCTAGTGTGCATTTTAATGATATAATTTTGTCTGTAAACCATAACTTCTCTCCTATGCCTTTCTGACCTATCGAGTTTGATCTCGTTTCAAAGCTCCGGAGTCAAGCTATTCATTGAGACATGTCACCAAACGGACAAATATTTTTCTATGTGTTTAATGATACTGTGAAGAACACACTCCGTTTGGAGATCTGATCTGGTAGTCATAAATCATTGGATTAAGTCGTGAGGCCAAACAATGGGAAAGCTTTCCCGCCAACTTTGCACCCATGTTATTGGCTACCCCACCTCAAGGAGGTGTGTCGGCTTATCTGTCATAAAAGCAAAGACGCACAATTTCTGGTGTGTTCTCTCCCGATTGTCTCACGAGCATCTCGTGCACGTTTTTCCCGGACCTCTCCGGTGACCACGCGCTGTCATCGCGCTCAGCTTCGGGATCGCCATCTTCCAGCGAAACTCACTCTCGTCCTCAGTTCAAACCTTCCCGCTGAACGGAGGAAGCCAACGAACTGCACCAGCGCTAACCTGAAATTCGACACACGCAACCAATGCAAGTATACTGCCGTTTCTCAATCTTAGATGATGAAACTGATTTCCGTGCTGGCTTAGGACTGGTTGTGAGTTTGCTACTTGCCTTCTCTCTTTCCTTCTCTACTTCTATTCTTGTACATAGGTGTGTATTTTCTTGTATGTATATTTAGATGTATAACCTCTGTATTCGTAGTTTGCATATATTAAAACGTTATTCATGCTCGATTGTTCTGTTTGTTCTTTCAGCTGAAAACCCAAGTCACTTTAACGTTTTTCGATCGTTTCATGCTTTGATGTTATAATAGCAGGTTATTTTCATGGCCAGATAACTTTGTTTATAATATTCTGTGAGGGACTTAGTTTGCTGGACAAACGAACAGTTTCTCTAAATAATTATTAAACCAGAACTAATCATATATGTAATTGATTATAATTCGTTGTAATTGATTCACGATATATGTTTAATTCCCCGTTGGGTCGATATATGAATCATAATTTATTCATAACCTTATGAATTATTATATTCATATTTCATCCATAAATTGATTAATAACCGCTACATTTCGTTACATCCTAAATCCTTCTCTTTATTCCTATTCACATAATATAACTTTCTTATTTTCACTAGATTACTTAACCTATTGCATAGTATTACTAAACGGAACGATTTATTACTAGCAATCCACCAGCGTAATCACCTAGTGTTAGCCATAGCCCGCTAGCCTGCTAGCTACCGTCTACTTTATTTTTTCCTTTAAACCAACCTTCCTTGTTGATTGAATGGCGGATTTATCCGATGTATGTTATTCTGATCTGTCCTCGCCAGATCGGGAAGCTGTGGAGACGTTGCTGCCCGGCATTCATCGATCCACCGCGAGGTACAGCGTCCCGCACATCACCCTCGCCCCAGGCACCGGCAAGCGACCGAGACATCCAGCCAGCGAGTCCCGTGTGCGTTGCAGTTTTTCGGACGGCGTTCATCAAACACACGGTCAGTCATGTCTGACGATTATCATGTGTAGTAAATGCAACAAGAGCTTAGCTCTTTCTGTCAGCAGTGAGACTTACACATGTGATAAATGCAGGGATATTGTCAGGCTGACAGAGAGAATCTTAGAATTAGAGACACGCATCCAAACTTTAATTGAGGATAGTGAGAATGAAAGGGCTTTGGATGCGACTAGCCTAGTAAACACTGCACATTAGGTTCCGGTTGTAGAAGCCACGCAGCAGGCTAACTGGGTGACTGTGAGGCGGCATAATGGCAAGAACAAACACCACTCTTGCGTTCCGATTAGAACATCAAACAGGTTCTCCCCACTCAGTGACGCACCCACTGAGAATCCTGTTGAAAGTGCCCTAGTAATTGGCGATTCTATTACACGGAACGTGAAAATAGAGACACCAGCCACCATAGTCACATGTTTGCCGGGGGCCAGAGCACCTGACATCAAAGCAAATTTAAAAGTGCTGGCTAATGCTAAATGTAAATATTCTAAAATCATTATCCACGTCGGCACAAATGATGTTCGACTTCGCCAGTCGGAGATCACTAAAATTAACATTAAAGAGGTGTGTGAACTCGCAAATTCAATGTCAGGAAAAGTAATTTGTTCTGGCCCTCTTCCTGTTCGTTGGAGTGATGAGATAGTTAGCAGGTTATCATCACTCAATGGCTGGCTGTCTAAGTGGTGTGCGCAGAATAATATAGGTTTCATAGACAATTGGAAAAGCTTTTGGGGCAGACCTGATCTGTTGAAAAGAGATGGTATTCATCCCTCCCGGGATGGTGCTGCTCTTCTATCTAGAAATTTGGCAAATAGTCTTAGAGCTGAAACATGACAAACCAGGGCCCAGATCAGGACGCAGACAAACTGGCTAAACCGACCGTCTGCTAGCCGCCTCACGTCACAGAACTCAAATAATTCACAGCACATAGAAACTCTTTCACCTAGATATTATCACATAGAGACTGTGTCTGTACCTCGAACTAGTAAATACAAAAAACTTACGAAACCTTTTAAGGGTAAAAATTTAACTGATGTTCAAAAAATGAAAATCACAGATAAATCAGATAAACAAACGATATAGCTTGGGTTACTGAATATTAGATCTATTTCTTCAAAAGCACTTATTGTAAATGAAATTATCACAGACAATAAACTAGACTTGCTGTGTTTGACAGAAACCTGGCTAAAACCAGACGATTACATTACTTTAAATGAATCTAGTCCTCAAGGTTATGATTATCGACACAATCCTCGACAGAAAGGCAAAGGGGGAGGTGTTGCTGTAATTTATAGTAATATATTCAGAATCACTCAAAAGAATTTCAAATATAATTCCTTTGAGGTGATGGTGCTTTATGTAACATTATGTAAGTTGACATTTGTGCTGGCTACTGTATACAGGCCACCAGGGCACCATACTGACTTTATCAAAGAATTTGCTGATTTCCTATCAGAGTTAGTACTGGCTGCGGATAAAGTCCTTGTTGTTGGTGATTTTAATATCCATGTAGATAATAATAAAGACGCATTTGGATTGGCATTTGCAGACATTTTAAACTCTATTGGAGTTGGACAACACGTGTCAGGACCCACTCATTGTCGTAATCATACCCTAGATCTAATACTGTCGCATGGAATTGATATTGATGCTGTTGAAATTCTATAGCAGAGCGATGATATATCAGATCATTATCTAGTCTCGTGTATAATATAATTAGCCAAGGCTGCAAAACCACCACCCAGCCATAAATATTGTAGAACCATCACGTCTACCACTAAAGATTGCTTTATAAATAATCTCCCCGAGCAGTTTCATCGCCTTAGTATACCTGACAACTTAGAAGAACTCGATACTGCAACAGAAACTATTGGCTCTCTCTTTTCCAGCACATAAGATGCAGTCGCTCCATTACGTCTAAAGAAGATTAAGGAAACTAATCCAACGCCGTGGTATGATGAGCACACTCGGGCTCTAAAACGAGCTGTTAGAAAGGCTGAACGTAGTTGGAAGAAAACAAAACTAGAAGTTTTTCGCCTTTCGTGGAAAGAAAAAATGATTGAGTACAGAATGGCTATAAGAAATGCTAGATCTACTTATTTTTCAAATCTCTTAATAGAAAACAAACATAATCCTAGGTATTTATTTGACACAGTGGCTAAATTAACTAGAAACAGAGATTCAACTGCTGACGTTTCCATAGAGCACAGCAGTAATGACTTTATGAACTTCTTTACTTGCAAGATTGATAATATTAGAGAGAAAATTAAAAACATGCCGTCTACAGTTTCGCTTCAGACAGTGCACTGTAGTGTCCCTGAGGTAAAACTAGAATCATTCGCCGCTATAGGAGAAGAAGAATTATCTAAACTTATCAAATCATCAAAATCAACAACATGTATGTTAGACACAATGCCGACTAAACTACTGAAAGAAATGCTTCCAGAGGTCGTAGGTCCACTTCTTGATATAATTAATTCATCCTTAACACTAGGATACGTGCCAAAAACCTTTAAGCAGGCTATTATTAAACCTCTTATTAAAAAACCTCAACTAGATCCGAGAGATTTAGTAAATTACAGGCCAATCTCAAATCTACCTTTTCTGTCAAAGATACTAGGAAAGGCAGTTTCAACACAACTGTGTTCCTTTTTAGAAAGAAATGGAATCTGTGAGGATTTCCAGTCAGGATTTAGACCATACCATAGTACTGAGACTGCTCTCGTTAGAGTTACAAACGATCTACTCTTATCATCCGATCGTGGCTGTATTTCTCTATTAGTGTTATTAGATCTCAGTGCTGCTTTTGACACTATCGATCATAACATTCTTTTAAAAAGACTTGAAAACTATATTGGCATTAGTGGAATTGCTTTGGCATGGTTCAAATCGTACTTATCTGACCGTTATCAGTCTGTAGTAGTTAATGAAGAGATGTCGTATCGATCACAGGTTAAATATGGAGTACCACAAGGCTCAGTACTAGGACCATTGCTTTTCACTCTGTACATGCTGCCCTTAGGAGAGATAATTAGGAAGCATGGTGTTAGTTTTCACTGCTACGCTGACGATACTCAGCTCTATATTTCCTTGCGCCCTGACGAAACCTACAAATTCACAAAACTAACAGACTGCATAGCTGACATTAAAAACTGGATGACAAGAAATTTCTTATTATTAAATTCAGAAAAAACTGATATCCTAATCTTTGGACCAAAAACTTCCTCACGAAAAAACCTTGAATACTCTCTAACACTGGACGGGTGCTCCATTAAATCTTCGTCCTCAGTTTGGAACCTGGGTGTGCTCTTTGATACCAATCTTTCATTTTAAAGTCATGTTTCTAGTATCTGTGAAACTGCCTTCTTCCATCTAAAAAATATATCTAAATTATGACATATGCTCTCAATGACAAATGCGGAACAGTTGGTTCATGCATTCATGACCTCAAGACTAGATTATTGTAACGCTCTACTGGGTGGTTGTTCTGCTCGGCTTTTAAACAGACTACAGTTGGTCCAAAATGCGGCAGCTAGAGTTCTTACTAGAACCAGAAAGTATGACCATATTAGCCCAGTTCTGTCAACATTACATTGGCTCCCTATTAAACATCGTATAGATTTTAAAATCTTGCTACTTACTTATAAAGCATTGGTTTAGCTCCCCAGTACCTAAGTGAGCTCTTAATGCATTATAATCCTTCACGTTTATTGCGGTCTCAGAATTCAGGCCAGTTGATAATACCCAGAATATCAAAATCAACTGAAGGCGGTAGATCCTTTTCCTATTTAGCACCTAAACTCTGGAACAATCTTCCTAGCATTGTTCGGGAAGCAGACACACTCTGTCAGTTTAAATCTAGACTAAAAACATATCTCTTTGCTCTTGCATACACATAACACATTATCAATACATTAACATTTTTCAAATCCGTTAAAGGATTGTTACGCTGCAATAATTAGGTCGGCCGGAACCGAGAACATTTCCTATAACACTAGACATACCTGTACATCAGAATAAGAATGGCATCTACGCTAATGTCTGTCTCTCTGCTTATCCTGAGGTTTGCCGGGTGCTGGATCCAGGCCGTATCCAGATCAGATGGAGAACCTGTGTCTGGACCTGACTACAACGTAGCCCAGGAGACAATGGGCCTACAGACCCAGTTCTGGCTGCATCTATAATTCAGATTTTTAATCCCTGTATCCGCTTACATATATTTATATATAATCTATTTTTAATCTCTATAATAAAAATGTATAATTCAGATTTTGATCTCCATATCCATTTACATATATTATATATATCTTCCAAGGTTTTTTTTCCCTCCTAGGACTTTTTTGCTTAATTTCCCCAGTAATTTACAAGAAAGCTGAAAGACTCATTCTGAAAGAAATTTGACAAAAGAAAGTTGACCATCACTTCCACATTTTGAGGGACACTGGTTAAGTACACTCACAGCCTTAAATGTTATGCCACAGCACACTCCATTCACTTATCCACCCTCTGTGGGTTATGATGTCTGCTATGACTGATGTTTCATTGGAAAATGGAGATGTAGCACAGTAAAGTTTGCAAATTAACTACAGGGAGAAAATAGGACACACAGACCGGTGAGGAGCCCAGGGAAGAACCGAAGTGCAAAAGGCCTTGGGGGCCAACCCTGTGGTAAAGACTTCCTCATAGGTTTCCCCATCTCAGTACTTTATCCCCACCTTACTGGTCTATAGGTGTCAAATTGATTAAGACTAGGTTAAGAAAAAGAAGAACAAAACGTCTCAGGTTACAGATGTAACCCTGGTTCCCTGAGTAGGGAACGAGACGCTGCGTGATAACGCATTGGGAACCTTCTGTGTGATGTCGTCTCTGAAGCACTCTTGTATCTAGCCAATCGCGTAGCGAGACGTCAGAGACGTGTGACGTCACGGACCAGGAAATTATAAAGCACACCCGGATGCAGAGCACGCTAGCTTCTAAGTAAGTCTGAAGCAAGCACTCGCAAGTGTGCAGGGGTACGGCAAGAGATGCAGCATCTCGTTCCCTACTCAGGGAACCAGGGTTACATCTGTAACCTGAAACGTTCCCTTTCGTGGGAACTATCGACGCTGCGTGATAACGCATTGGGAACGCAATCCCAACTGAGCCGTAGCTCAAACACTTGTCAAAGTTATCTTGACAAAACAGAGGACCCCGGAGTGAAGCCAATATCAAGGTTATAATACTTAATAAATGTGTGCTGGCATGACCATCCAGCTGCATCACATATATCACCCATGGAAACTCCTGACATCAAAGCTTTTGATGCCGCCATACCCCTAGTCGAATGGGCGCGAACATTCAAAGGAGAGGGCTGTCCGGCCGCTTCATAGGCAAGTGAGATGGCCTCGACCACCCACTTGCTCATTCTTTGTTTTGATGCTGGGCCCCCTTTTTTAGGGGACCCATAACAGACAAACAATTGATCTGACTTACGCCACAGGGCAGCTCTGTGGACATAAGCATCCAAAGCCCTTACTGGGCACAACAGATTCAATTTTTCCTGATCCGCAGATTCAAATGGAGGAGGATAGAAGGACTGAAGCACAATGGGGCCTAGGATACAGATATGCTTTCACCATTCCTGTAGCAAATTCAAGAAAAGAAGGAGCAACAGAGAGTGCTTGTAAGTCTCCTATCTGCTTCAGAGAAGTGATAGCCAATAAAATAATCGTTTTAAGAGTGTGGAACCTCTCAGGAACCTCCTCTAGTGGTTCAAAGGGAGCCTCAGCTAACCCCTGTAAGACCACAGCCAAGTCCCAGGTCGGAACCCTTGTGCGCACTGGAGGCCTCAACCTCAGTGTGCCACGGAGGAAGCGTGTGACAAGGGGGTCTCGACCTACCGAGATATTCCCCTCAAGAGGAGCATGATATGCTGAAATTGCTGCACCAGGTAGAAAACAAATTCCATTTGTAAGCATACACCTTCCTCGTGGCGGGAGCTCTGGAGTTAAGAATGGTCTCCACAACCTCGGTTGGGAGACCAGCATCTACGAGCCTGGCCCCCTCAGAGGCCAAGCCCATAGTTTCAGTCGTTCTGGGCAGGGATGTATAATCATGCCGCCCGCTTGAGACAGGAGGTCCTGTCTGAGAGGAAGCTCCATTGGGGAGCCGTTGAGTAATGACACTAGGTCTGAGAACCATATTCTGGTTGGCCAGAATGGGGCTACCAGTATTAGATTGGCCCCTTCTCGGCGTACATTTTCCAGAACTCCCGGGAGCAGGGCGATCGGGGGAAATGCGTACCGGCGCAGCTTTGGCCACGTCTGTACCATAGCATCCAGACCAAGAGGTGCTGGATGTGTTAGGGAGTACCACAGCGGACACTGGGTTGACTCTCCCGAAGCAAACAGGTCGACTTCCGCTCAACCTAAATTTTTCCATAGGAGATCCACCACTTCTGAGTGGAGTCTCCACTCCCCGGGCCTTGGCCCCTGCCTCGACAGGGCATCTGCTCCCACATTTTGATGTCCTGGGATGTAAGCTGCCCTCAGCGAGAGCAGCTTCCCTTGAGACCACAGGAGGATCTGACGGGCCAAGTAATATAGTCGGCGAGACCGCAGACCCCCCGATGATTTATATATGCAACCACTGCAGTGTTGTCCGTACGAACCAACACATGGTAACTTCTCAGGTCTGGGAGAAAGTGTTTTAGAGCTAGGAACAATGCCATCAGAGAGCTGATGGTCTTCCCAAAGACCCTGAGCTGAGCGACCACTCATGATCGCTCCCCAGCCCGTGAGGGAGGTGTCTGTCATAAGCATTACGCGACGAACAGTGGCCCTCAACACGGGTTCCTGGTACAGGAACCAGGGGTCTTTCCATGTGGTCAGAGAACGAAGACATCGTTTTGAGACTTTGATCATGCGGAAGGGATTTCCCCTCGGGGAGAACCCCCTGGTCCTGAGCCACCACTGTAGGGGTCTCATGTGTAGAAGGCCAAAAGGTATTACGTTGGACGCAGCTGCCATCAGACCCAGCAGTTTCTGGAACAGTTTTACAGTGAGTGACTGGCCTAACTTCACCCCTTTCATAGCCATAAGAATGGCACTCACCCGAGCGGGAGACAAATGTGCCCGCATCATGGTGGAGTCCCACACTACACCCAGATAGTTGGTGGATTGAGCTGGAACTAGCACACTCTTTTTGGCATTGAGCCTCAGCACAAGCCTCTTTATATGGGACAGAACAGCATCTCGATGTTCAACTGCTAGTTGCTCTGACTGAGCTAGAATCATCCAATCGTCGATATAATTCAGTATGTGAATGCCCTGGATCCTCAACGGAGCCAGAGCTGCGTCCACGCATTTCGTGAATGTGCGGGGTGATAATGATAGGCCAAACGGAAAAACCCTGTACTGGTAAGCTGTTTATTGTTAAAGAGTGCCCGGCGTGATCTTAGAACTCTGAGGGTGAGCTTTTCGCAATGGACACAGACAGCCCCCTCGAGAGCTGCCTGTGCATGCTCAACCCCCAGGCAGACAACACACATTTCATGGGTGTCCCCAGCTGGAATGTAGCGTGTGCATGGATGAACACACTGCTTAAAATGTCTGCCTTCCGCCATTTTAACTTGTTAACTTGTATATATATATATGTGGTGTAACTGCAGAGCTCTTGTCCTCAGACGAAGAAATAATGTTTGTGGCAATGAAAGCAGGACAAACAACACCAAATAAGACACACAAGGTAACATAGAGCACTTGCTGAAGACTCAGAAGCTAGCGTGCTCTGCATCCGGGTTTGCTTTATAATTTCCTGGTCCATGACATCACCCGTCTCGCTGCGCGATTGGCTAGATACATGAGTGCTTCAGTGACGACATCACGCAGAAGGTTCCCAATGCGTAATCACGCAGCGTCGATAGTTCCCACGAAAGGGAACCACTATACGATCACTGGAAGTTTATGATGATCAGAGTTAGACAGAAAAACTATACGATCATCAGAGGTCTAACATACTAAAGTCCATGCATGAATACTGCTGGTCTGTTGTTTCTTTGTTTTCTTATGTTGCAGGTATGTGTATATGCCATGATGCCTCATAAGCAGCACCTAGTGTAAAGCATCACCTCAGATATCCATGTACAACCTTCATGACAACATCTGAGCAACTTAGAACAGACATGGAAATGCGTTGGAAATGGACTTTACAGGGAACAGACTCCACAGCTATTCACGCACCATGGACTTTTAGGACTTCCACGCTTATGCTACATGGTTTTTCTGTGTCATCCTGTAGTTTATACAACATGTTACCACCCTGCGTTGTATATGTGTGTCAACAGTATACTCAAGTTAAAGAACAACACTTATGTAAATGTTGGACACGACACAGAATAACATTTATGTGCCTTTAGCTGTTACAAGTTGCATGACTGGAAGATGGGACTTATGTTAACAAACATAGGTTACAGAAGGGATTTAAGAAGGGATTTAAGGGATTTAAGAATGTTTAAGAATGTAAGAGTTATTAGAACTCTCAAAGGGGGAACTGTGGAATTACAAATTTAAAGGTGCCCTACAACTTTTTTTAAAAGATGTAATATAAGTCTAAGGTGTCCCCTGAATGTGTCTGTGAAGTTTCAGCTCAAAATACCCCATAGATTTTTTTTAATTCCCTTTTTTTTAACTGCCTATTTTGGGGCATCATTATAAATGAGCCGATTCAGGGCTACTGGCCCTTTCATTCTCGTGCTCCACGCCCACGGAGCTCGCGCTTGCCTTGAACAGTGCATAAACAAATTTTACACAGCTAATATAACCCTCAAATGGATCTTTACAAAGTGTTCGTCATACATGTGGCATGTATGCGTCGGATTATGTCAAGTCAAGTCAAGTCAAATTTATTTATATAGCGCTTTTTACAATTGGTAATTGTTTCAAAGCAGCTTTACATATTAGAAGCACAGAAAAAAGGGAAGTGGTTAAAAATAAGCTGTACAAACAAGCGTGGTAATATGTAACATACAAGCTGCTGCTACATTAAGCCAATGTTGGCTGACTCCCAGGGGTGGAAAAAAACCCCTAGGAGAAAAACCCAGCGTGCTAACACTGGGAAAAAAGTCCTAGGAGGGAAAAAAACCCTTGGAAGATATATATAATATATGTAAATGGATATGGAGATCAAAATCTGAATTATACATTTTTATTATAGAGATTAAAAATAGATTATATATAAATATATGTAAGCGGATACGGGGATTAAAAATCTGAATTATAGATGCAGCCAGAACTGGATCTGTAGGCCCATTGTCTCCTGGGCTACGTTGTAGTCAGGTCTAGACACAGGTTCTCCATCTGATCTGGATACGGCCTGGATCAAGCATCCGGCAAACCTCAGGATAAGCAGAGAGACAGATATTAGCGTAGATGCCATTCTTATTCTGATGTACAGGTATATCTAGTGTTATAGGAAATGTTCTCGGTTCCGGCCGACTTAATTATTGCAGCGTAACAATCCTTTAACGGATTTGAAAAATGTTAATGCATTGATAATGTGTTATGTGTATGCAAGAGCAAAGAGATGTGTTTTTAGTCTAGATTTAAACTGACAGAGTGTGTCTGCTTCCCGAACAATGCTAGGAAGATTGTTCCAGAGTTTAGGTGCTAAATAGGAAAAGGATCTGCCGCCTTCAGTTGATTTTGATATTCTGGGTATTATCAACTGGCCTGAATTCTGAGATCGCAATAAACGTGAAGGACTATAATGCATTAAGAGCTCACTTAGGTACTGGGGAGCTAAACCATTTAGAGCTTTATAAGTAAGTAGCAAGATTTTAAAATCTATACAATGTTTAATAGGGCTATAAAATTTTATATAAATTACAGCAACACCTCCCCCTTTGCCTTTCTGTCGAGGATTGTGTCGATAATCATAATCTTGAGGACTAGATTCATTTAAAGTAATGTAATCGTCTGGTTTTAGCCAGGTTTCTGTCAAACACAGCAAGTCTAGTTTATTGTCTGTGATAATTTCATTTACAATAAGTGCTTTTGAAGAAATAGATCTAATATTCAGTAACCCAAGCTTTATCATTTGTTTATCTGATTTATCTGTGATTTTCATTTTTTGAACATCAATTAAATTTTTACCCTTAAAAGGTTTCGGAAGTTTTTTGTATTTACTAGTTCGAGGTACAGACACAGTCTCTATGTGATAATATCTAGGTGAAAGAGTTTCTATGTGCTGTGAATTATTTGAGTTCTGTGACGTGAGGTGGCTAGCAGATGGTCTGTTTAGCCAGTTTGTCTGCGTCCTGATCTGGGCCCTGGTTTGTCATGTTTCAGCTCTAAGACTATTTGCCAAATTTCTAGATAGAAGAGCAGCACCATCCCGGGAGGGATGAATACCATCTCTTTTCAACAGATCAGGTCTGCCCCAAAAGCTTTTCCAATTGTCTATGAAACCTATATTATTCTGCGGACACCACTTAGACAGCCAGCCATTGAGTGATGATAACCTGCTAACTATCTCATCACTCCGACGAACAGGAAGAGGGCCAGAACAAATGACTTTTCCTGACATTGAATTTGCGAGTTCACACACCTCTTTAATGTTAATTTTAGTGATCTCCGACTGGCAAAGTCGAACATCATTTGTGCCGACGTGGATAATGATTTTAGAATATTTACGTTTAGCATTAGCCAGCACTTTTAAATTTGCTTTGATGTCAGGTGCTCTGGCTCCCGGCAAACATGTGACTGAGGTGGCTGGTGTCTCTATTTTCACGTTCCGTGTAATAGAATCGCCAATAACTAGGGCACTTTCAACAGGATTCTCAGTGGGTGCATCACTGAGTGGGGAGAACCTGTTTGATGTTCTAATCGGAATGGAAGAGTGGTGTTTGTTCTTGCCGCCTCACAGTTACCAGTTAGCCTGCTGCGTGGCTTCTACAACCGGAACCGAATGTGCAGTGTTTACTAGGCTAGTCGCATCCAAAGCAGTATCTAAGGCCCTTTCATTCTCACTATCCTCAATTAAAGTTTGGATGCGTGTCTCTAATTCTAAAATTCTCTCTGTCAGCCTGACAATATATCTGCATTTATCACATGTGTAAGTCTCACTGCTGACAGAAAGAGCTAAGCTGTACATGTTGCATTTAATACACATGATAATCGTCGGACATGACTGGCCGTGTGTTTGATGAACGCCGTTCGAAAAACTGCAACGCACACGGGACTCGCTGGCTGGATGTCTCGGTCGCTTGCCAGTGCCTGGGGCAAGGGTGATGTGCGGGACGCTGTACCTCGCGGTGGATCGATGAATGCCGGGCAGCAACGTCTCCACAGCTTCCCGATCTGGCGAGGACAGATCAGAGTAACATACATCGGATAAATCCGCCATTAAATCGACAAGGAAGGTTGGTTTAGAGGGAAAAAAAAAGAAAGTAGACGGTAGCTAGCAGGCTAGCGAGCTATGGCTAACACTAGGTGATTACGCTGGTGGATTGCTAGTAATAAATCGTTCCGTTTAGTAATACTATGCAATAGGTTAAGTAATCTAGTGAAAAATAAGAAAGTTATATTATGTGAATAGGAATAAAGAGAAGGATTTAGGATAAACTCCACGAAGCTCCGAGCGTAGGTCAGACAGCAGGCAGGCAGCAGCGTTGAGCAGCGTTGAACCGGAAGTCCAAGCCTGTGTGAGTATTGTATACTGTTATATTGATATATTGTTTACATTTGATTCTGAATTAGTTTGATAGTGCTCCGTGGCTAATGGCTAATGCTACACTGTTGAAGATTTATGAAGAATGAAGTTGTGTTTATGCATTATACAGACTGCAGGTGTTTAAAAATGAAAATAGCGACGGCTCTTGTCTCCGTGAATACAGTAAGAAACAATGGTAACTTTAACCACATTTAACAGTACATTAGCAACATGCTAACGAAACATTTAGAAAGACAATTTACAAATATTACTAAAAATACCATGATATCATGGATCATGTCAGTTATTATTGCTCCATCTGCCATTTTCGCTATTGTTCTTGCTTGCTTACCTAGTCTGTTGATTCACCTTTGCAGATCCAGACGTTACTGCCTGCCCTTGTCTAATGCCTTTCATAATGTTGGGATCATGGGCTGGCATATGCAAATATTGGGGCGTACACCCCGACTGTTACATAACAGTCGGTGTTATGTTGAGATTCGCCTGTTCTTTGGAGGTCTTTTAAACAAATGAGATTTATATAAGGAGGAGGAAACAATGGAGTTTGAGACTCACTGTATGTTTTTTCCATGTACTGAACTCTTGTTATTTGACTATGCCAAGATAAATTACATTTTTCATGCGAGAGCACCTTCAATAATCTGTTTAAGATCTGTTGATCCTACATACTGACATCACCTCACATAAATTACTAAGGTGAAGTATATTGTATTTAGCATTTTAAGGTAAAGATAATGACATTCTAAGGAGATCAAGGCAGGCAGCTCAGGGGTGTGTGACATAAACCTTTTGCACTTCCTTACCATTTGGCATGACAAGCTCAAGATACAGCTGTGCTTTTGTCTCTATGATAATGTAAAGGTATGGGCGATACTATCAGACTGATTGGGTTAGCACCTATGCATTTGAATGCTTTGATCTTCCTACTGGAAGTCAAACTATGTGTGAATGTTTACATAGTCTTTGTTCTCGTGACCAGCTATTGTTTATACTATTTGGAGTACTATTATCTACACAGTCAGGGGTAATTTCCTGTATTGTCTTTAGATGCTTTTGTTTTAGTGGTCACTTCTAAGGCTGTGTGTAAGGGCAACACCTTTAAGGACTGCCCACTGAATGCCTATAAAACATCATGTATACACTGCCTTAGTTAGACTTAGGTGACTGCAGCGACACACACAGCGCGTTTCTCAATAAAGAGTAACTTCTGCTTGAAAGATATCCCATCGTCTCCTGGTCTCTGCTTTGACGAGGAAAAAAGTTTCCAACACATAGCAGCGTGTTAGAAGAGAGACCATGTGTGGTCGGCTTGACAATCGGTTTCTCTCTGGCCATGATCCTACAGTGAGCCTTCCATTCCTTCCTGACCTGCATACTGAGGTTGAAGGGGGGACCACTGTTCCCTGTAAAGAGTTTGTGGGGATTTATTTATTTAAAAATAGGAATTATTTTTTTAATAACTACTATGTGTTTAGGGCCCTGAAGTTTCCTGTGGGTTGGCTAGAACGATATTTTAAGGGTGTTACAACCTCTCATAAAAATGTCAGCTCGAAGAGAAGAGAGATTACGTTACATAAACAAGAACGACTAAATGGCGGAATCAATTAAATCTATTTATTCACTCACTCATATCTAACAACACAATAATAACGAAGATAACCACCAAGTAAAGAATTTAACAGAATGGACAACAATTAAAAAAACAAGGCAAAAAAAGGGAAAAAACAAACAACAAAAGCAAAATAAAGATGTAAAGACACTTGTTTGCTGGCTAGCCCACAAAATCTGTCATCTCTGTTTCTTTCTTCTCTTTGGTGTCGTTATAAGTCAGCTTAATCAAATCAGCCACTCTCAAATCACGAACAGGTGCATCCACCTAAGAGAGAGAGAGTGCATACACACTCCAAAAAGGATAGAGCGACGCCAAGACAAAAAAGGGAGGGGCAAAACAGGAAAAAATACAAGACACAGACCAAGCCACCGACCGTAACACTCCCCAACCTAAAAAAAAAGATACATTTTTGAGTTGAATGACATGAGAAGCCAAACAAACAATTACATAACAATACATTATCCTTGTTAAAGATCATCTGCAACAACATTGTCACTACCCTTCTTATTCTTAATCTTCAGGTTGTATTTTTGGGCCATCAAGGCCCAACGCATTAAGCGCTGGTTATGCTTACACATACATGATAAGAACACAACGGATTGTGGTTGGTCAAAACCACCACAGGATGCAGCCCCCAAATAAACATCAAAACATTGTAATGCAAGTAACATCCCTAATGTCTCCTTCTCTATGGTCTAATAGTTCAGCTGAGGCCGACTGAACTTAGTAGAGAAGTAAGACACGAGATGAGAAAACCCGTCAGCACCATCTTGCAGAGGGACGGCTCCCGCCCCTGTCGCACTTGCATACACCTCCAGCGTGAACGGTGGGGACAGGTTAGGGGTTGACAGAACTGGAGCACTACACAGAAGAGACTTCACACACATGAAAGCATGTTGGCACTCGTCAGACCAACAGAAAGGTTTTTTAGGACTGCATAAAGCCATTAAAGGTGCCACGATCGTAGATACATTTTTACAAAAGCACCTATAATATCTGGCCATTCCTAAAAATCGCTGTAGTTCCCGCCATGTCGTAGGAACGGGATAAGACAGAATAGCAGTTACCTTTGCATCTATTGGTCATACCTTTCCCTGGCCAACTTACTTATCTAGATAAGTGATAGTTGCTTTCACAAAATCACACTTTTTCAAATTAAGTGTGAGAGAAGCACTAGAAAGATGACTAAAAACGGTCTGTAACATTGTCATATTGTCACAGAGACAAACTCCGTGGTTCCCTCCTCTGGCCATCGGAGGGAGCCGTCTCCCAAATACTGACACACATACACGCACACACACACTACATTACCCACAAGCCCGTGCCTTGGACTGATTACCGCTTGAACGATCCGTCTTGTTTTGGAACTAAAACACAAGGAGAACTCCATGGGCTTTTACTCGACTTTGCAAAATTATTCTGCAACACATACTCTACTTCTACTTTCATTACCTGTCTTTTGTCCACAGAACATCAATACGAATGTTGTTTGATGGGTTTGGCAGAGCCCACATCAATATCATGCTGCAGAACTGAAGTACATGAAGGAACATCATGAAACAAAACAGGATAATTTTTAATCAGTTCCATAACATCCTGCTTTTGATCAGCATCTAAGACCATTTCTCCTGTAAAGAATTTAAAAACTCAGAATTATTCAAAAACCCGCTATTCAGCATTTCACTGTGTACTTCCAATCCATCCTCAACCTGTGCATTAAACACGGAAAGGACAGGGTCCACCTTTTCATTCACTGTGGGTAACTCAGAAACGTTAGTTGTCGCAGCAGTGTTATTTGACTGTTCCAAATACACTTTCAGCATGTTCACGTGGCATAAATGCATTTTCCTATGTCGATCTGGAGGATGAAGCACATAAGCGGTCTCACTCACTTTTCTCTGAATGACATAAGGCCCTGAAAAACGTGCATCAGATAGTGTCTCCACATTCACGTTCCGAAAGGCACAAAAAATCTTAAATGACCCAGACCATCCACTCTATCAATATTTTACCCCCCTTCCTTCTGGCTATAGGTAAAGTTTACCCATGTGTAAAAAGGCCAGGTATAGTAATAGCTTTATTCCTGTAGTTATACGAGCTCTAAACGCACAGGAAATCAGTTTTATGCTCTCTCTCTTTTTTATGATATGTTGATCATTTAACATATTATGTGTTGCATGTGTTATGTATGCATCTACGGTGGAAACAATTTTACTCTTGAGGAAAAATAAAAAACTACAAACCAGAAGTTGGGACACTGTACAAATTGTGAATAAAAACAGAATGCAATGATGTGGAAGTCTGAAATTTCAATATTTTATTCAGAATACCACATAGATGACATATCAAATGTTTAAACTAAGAAAATGTATAATTCTAGGGAAAAATAAGTTGATTTTAAATGTCATGGCATCAACACATCTCAAAAAAGTTGGCATCCCCTCTTCTTTTTATAACAGTCTGCAAACGTCTGGGGACTGAGGAGACAAGTTGCTCAAGTTTAGGAATAGGAATGTTGTCCCATTCTTGTCTAATAAGGGTGTCTAGTTGCTCAACTGTCTTAGATCTTCTTTGTCGCATCTTCCTCTTTATGATGCGCCAAATGTGGTGGGCATAGATATATTTTTTTAAATCTAGATTAATTGAGCTAATAAGTTGCAAATTGGTCCTCCAGCTGTTCCTTATATGTATATTTAATAGTGGTGGGCATAAATATTTTTTTCTAGATTAATCTAGATTAATTTTGGAATTAGAATGGAGATTAATCTAGATTAATTTTGGAATCAATCTAGGTTAATCTAGATTAAAATGGCTCATTTGAATTCTGCCGAAGACATTCAGAATATGTGAGATACCCAAATTGTCCCTGCGTCCCAATGTCCATACTATCCATCCTAAATAGTATGTGAGATTAAAATAAGTGTGTGCCAAAGCATAGTATGTTGAAAAGAGTATGCCAAAAGTCTACTATGGTCTACTATTTCCGCTAATATTGATAATATTGTAGGCTAATATTGCCCACAACCCATTGCGCATTGTACGAGGATTCATTGTTGTTTGAGTGACTAATAATCAGTTCAAACTGATAGAAAATATTTATTTAATCTTATATGTGTTATTTTTCATCTGCAAATACCAGTGTGGACTTTTATAAAGATCTGATTGGCCATTAACTTTTAAATGCATCATTATGCATTAATATGAGGAGAGTTCTCCACATGAAAGACTCGCGACTGCAGATCAACGTGCTGCATTTCTCTCCGATATGGTAGGAAATTAGCTAAATGAAATGTGGAGGATGTAAGATGATTGACAGGGCAGTTTACAGTGACTGGATGCGACAGAGCAAAGACGCAATTGTATGACGTGATAGTAGCCTATGTCCCAAAGCTTGTCTACTCTTTTGCTACACACTCAAAAGTAAGTACTTTTTGTTCACAGAAAGAGTACATACTTTTAGGGTGTAGTAGGGGAATTAGGATGCAGCAAATGACTGAAAGTAATCCGCCATTTTATCCGACAAAGCAGATAAAGCAGGAGTTAGAAGATTAACCTCGGTGGAGTTAAACTTTTGTATATTATATTTTGTATATTGACATCTTTACGCGTTCGAAACAACATTGATTCTCATGTTCATTCATGTTTATTTGATGCTATAAATGGACTCGTAATAAGAGATGATCGGTTTACGAGCCTTTTGAGTTGAGGCATTGCAGCAATCTGTCACGACCATGGTCACGACACATTAAAGAAAACGGGTTTTATTGTTTGAATTTCTTAAAAAACTACACAGTTTTAAAGCTGGGACTTTGTTAAATATCATAAGTAACCTGCTCTGTCTTGTCTGTTGACGTGTTGTCAGTGTCCTCTTTGCTCCGTGATGCATTTATCACTGCATGTGGCGTGACAGCACCACGGCTTGTCGGACAAAGCAACAGTAACTAAGCGAGGCGGGTCTTTGCGAAGGGTCAGTTTGGCTAGGTATACATCCGCGCTAAAATATCAAGGTGAAAGTCATCATAGCTTGCGTAGAATAGACCCAGCTCCCAACCCAACTTTGAGAATAGATTAACGGCGATATTTTTTTTATCGCCCGATAAGGGTCTCACGTTAACGCAGCACGTTAACGCCGATAACGGCCCACTACTAACATTTAACTTTTCCGACCTCTTATTGCTACCTGTCTCAACTTTTTTGGAATGTGTAGCTCTCATGAAATCCAAAATGAGCCAATATTTGGCATGACATTTCAAAATGTCTCATTTTCAACATTTGATATGTTATCTATATTCTATTGTGAATAAAATATGTTTATGAGATTTGTAAATTATTGCATTTCTTTTGTATTCACAATTTGTACAGTGTCCCAACTTTTTTGGAATCGGGTTTGTATATATCCATCTATCCTATACTCGGCCACACGTAACAGAAGAACGGACCTAAAAAGATAGACTTACCAGCAGTCCAGCTGCTTTGCATGGACCAGGAGCAGCAGTCCGCCGTGGCCCACACCCAGAAATTTCAACAACTAGCATGCCTCACAAACTTTCCATACCGATCGCTTTGTACATTCTACCTGACCAACCTGAATGTGGAAATGAAGGCACGCCTATCCGGTGTGAGTCCTTGGGGGAAGTTCGCTGAGTTTGTGGAGTGGGTGCTTGAAAACAGTACAGTGGCAAACACCATTTGCACAGCGGAGGATTCCAGCCCCATTCCCACAGATCTAGAGTCCAGCCAGCCATCATCCTACCACATGGAATGGACTCCTGAGTCCCCTGCAGATAGAGCCTGCTTCAATGCACAAACCGACCTTGGAGAGGGTGGAGCAAGCCCTGGAGCCTGAGTCTTGCAAAATGTCTGACCAGGTGTGTGATCTGCCAACATTGTCCATCATCGTGGGAGTCCTTGTGGAGTTCCACGGGATTCCGCCATTGAGGGTGAGCTGCCGCTAGCTTTTGAACTAGTTAATTATTTGGAAGAGGATGTTTCGATTTGTCTCATGCCCCCGCTGGTCCCACACATCATGGATGCGCTGTCACATATATGTTCTGTTTTGACTTAGTTTCATTGTGTTTTAGTTCTGTTTTCCTTGTGTGACCTACTTTCCCAGTGTGTTTGATTCATAATTCCGTTCATCTGTCTATTCTCCTTTGTTGTGTGCTTTATACACGTGACACAATTATTCTCTTGCAACAATACCAGAATTACTGGATTAATGCACTGGTTGTAAAGTATTTCAGCTAGTAAATTAAATCTTTGTTCATGTCAAAATAAAACCCCTTAAGTTATAAATTAGTAGAATGTATCTATGTGCATTCATTGTCCTGTCTCACAGTTGCTCTTGGTAAAGACATTAGGACTGAGTGAGACCTATTTCTTGCAAATGACCTACATTTTGGCCTTTAAAGATACTCACATGTATTTACTACTTCCTTACAGTTATTGTTAAATGAATCAATTTGTGTAATCAATCCAAGCTTGTGACCCAATGGACTGATGTGAGACAAAAAAAATGAACAATGAGGGATGGTTGACAGAAACTGACATAAAACACATGTCAAACACATTAGATGTCACAATCCATTTGGGCCAAAGCCCCATTTTCAACAGAAGAATATTAAAAACTCTTAAAGCATTCTCTCAGAAATGATTTTCAGAAAACCACATCCAAACAGCTCTCAGCAAATTAAGTGTCAAGACACTGGAGAGAATTCGAGAAGGGTGAGGGGCAAAACGTGAGCATGTGGAAGCAATTACTGGCCGCAGGCGGGATCGGTTAGCTTTCGGCTTGCTGTGTGCCTCCAAGCTGCTGAGCAACCAGCCAAGTCTGTTTCCACAATCAAACAACCCCATAATACCTCCTCCTCAACTGACTGTGAAACCCTCATGAGCTTCAAAATTCTGCTTTCTCTGTGCATCTCTGTTTGGGAGAGAGGGAAAAATGTGTGAATCTTGATTCAAACTGTGACCTGTTTGCAAAGACCAAAGAGGAAATCCCACATGGAGATGTAATGTAGAGTGTGGAGAGCTCGACACTGTGCCTGGGAGGGGTCAGGAGGTTATTGATATTGTTAGACTGTGGGGACTGCTGGAAATGCATAAATAGCTTGAAGACACACATTCATCTTGCAGTCTTTCTCTGAATGCCTGGGCTCGGGTGACCTCCACTTTATTCTTCTGCAGGAAACCTCATTTGTCTCTTCAAACCCTGTAAGTGCTTTCTTTGACTTGTGTTTTATTCATGCAGCATAATGTTGAATTGCTTCTACCTAATTATGATAAATTCAAATCTTTTTTAGAGCATATGAATTTAAAGGTAGTATATGACAAATACACATTACTATATACTTACTAAATGGATTATATTTTAAATATGGTAATGTCTAAATGGTACATGATATTGGACCATTCATGTAATAATAATAATAATAATAATAATAATAATAATATAAATTATAACAAATTATTATAATTTATTTTGCCAATCCTTCTTTTGCTAAATATGCCATGTAACAGTGCCTAGAAACACAGAGTGAGTTGAGTTATCCTACATTCCTTCCTTCTTAGTCAGTGTATGACACAGTTATATCAAATCACTCACAGAAGCAGCTTTTGTAAAATGTTTAATTCCCCTGTTTGTTACTTAGTTTAGCAAGGAAGGAGTAGTACAAAGCTTGTCGCATGTATCCACATCTTTTGCATTATAAAATAGTTAATTGTTACTTCACAGAACCAGCATGGAAAGGATGAGATCTCTGAAAGTGAACTGCTGGCTGCAGTGGCTTACCGTGACTCTGGCCCTGCTGAGTGAAGTCCCTGCAATGCCGTTCGATGTGGACCGCGTATGTACGGCGCCGTCTACGGCCAAGTACAGATTGACGTTTACCGGCCAGTGGACTCAGACTGCCTTCCCCAAACACTACCCTCTGTACAGGCCGCCTGCTCAGTGGTCCCCCATCATTGGTGAGTGGTCTTCTCTTATAAGTAAGAAATAGAAGGTATTAAACATTATTGCTTTCAAAATTTCTACATTTGTAGCCCCACTTTTTGGGTTGTAATGAATGCAATGGCCCATGTGTTCACCCACAGGGGGTTTGACCTAGCAATTACAACTTTAACGGTAACACTTTATTTTAGAGTCTGTTAACTAATTGCTTATTAGCATGCACATTACAAGAATATTGGCTGTTTATTAGTGATTATTAAGCACATATTAATACCTTATTCTACATGACCTTATTCTACATTATTAATCCTACCCAATACCTAAACTTAACAACTAACTTACTAACTATTAATAAGCAGTAAATTAGGAGTTTATTGAGGGAAAAGTCATAGTTAATAGTGAATACATGTTCCATATACTAAAGTGTTATCAATTTAACCAAAAAGTCAAAACAAAGGTGATATTCATTCATTAAAATAAAAGTTCCAATTGGGGGTTTTCGCAGCGATGCCATAGAAGATCCCAAAAGAACCTTTCAGTGAAGACTTTTTCTTAGTTTGAAGAACATTTTACTGATCTAAAGAACCTCCACTAAAGAGAAGCTTCATTGCAATGGAAAGGTTCCATGGATGTTAAAGGTTCCTCATGGAACCACAGATGCCAATAAAGAACCTTGATAAGAATTTCATGGTTTTAGTAACTATTGAAAATGAACACGGTGCATATTTTCAGTATGGCTGATCATTATTGGATTATCGAATACTATAATTATTTATCAGTTTCTTATAGATTTATGTACAATACCATAAAAGTGTATGTGTGTGTGTATATCTATATCTATAATATATATATATATATATATATATATATATATATATATATAGAGAGAGAAAGAGAAAGAGAGAGAGAGAGACTATAGTGTTTTTAAATACTGATATTTGAAAATAGATAGTATTTGGTTTACTCTGCTATAGGGATGCTAAAACCAATCTGGGTTGCACAAGATGACCCCCAACAAATTAGCCCTAAAAATGTTCCTGTAAAAAATATTTTCCTTTTAAAATAAGTCTAGCCCCCTGCAAGGTACTGTATAATTTACACATTGTTCCTAAATGGGCCTGAGCAAGACAGTGATGGCAGTACTAGAGGAGCATGTTATGCACTAAAGCAGAAGTACACATCAAACATCATATCAAAATCGTTTTCATTTTAGGAGTAACTCACAGCTCAGACTATCACATCTGGCAAAGGGATGATTATGCCAGTAATGGGGTGAGAGAGTTCTCTGAGAGAGGAGAGGCATGGACCCTGATAAAGGAAGTGGAGGCAGCTGGGGAACGGATCCAGAGCGTCTATGGCCTCTTCTCAGCGCCAGCTGTGGTTGGAGGAACCGGCCAGGCAACCACAGAATTTGAAGTCTATGCAAGACACTCTTTAGTAAGTAACTTTGCATTGCAATAGGTTAAAGCAAGGACAAGCCTAAGCCTCTTTTCTGAACCAAATCATGACCTTGCATATGATGCATTTATATGCAAATCCACACCATCTAACATTTAAAATGAATATTAAATCCAGTTGTTTTGCTAGCTTTGCAGCCTGGCCATACTGTATTGCTGTTTCTGTCAGCTGGTCCAGCTGGCACACCACTGTACCAACCAGATAAACAAGCTAAACACTGGTTTTACTAGGCCAGGAGACAGACTAGACCAGGTTAGACCACTTAGGACCATTAAACTACCTTAGGCTGGTTTAAGCTGTTGTTATAACTTTTTTTTTTTTTTTTAAACCACAGATGTTTTCAGTCTTCCATACTGTGTCCAAAGCATTATTTTGGAACTAGCTCTCAACATGCACATACTTCATTGGCCTCCCAGGCATTCCATATAAAATATTATTGAGAGAATTGTAAATAGTAAAACTTTCCAAAGGTAAACCAGCCAGTGGCAGCTCATACAGGCTAATGAGCAAGCTAAAACCACAGAGCAACCAAACACTAATGGTCTTCTTGTTTTGCAGCTGTCCTTCATTGTCCGCATTGTGCCAAGTCCTGACTGGTTTGTTGGAATAGACAGTCTGAACTTGTGTGAGGGCGATCACTGGAAGGGAAACATAAGCCTAGATCTTCACCCCTATGATGCTGGCACAGACAGTGGTTTCACCTTCTCCTCACCAAACTTTGAGACCATTCCTCAAGACAAGGTCACTCAGGTAATGTCTAAAAGAAGATAACCCTGGAAAATGTTGATTATTTTCCATGAAAAAATTCTTCTTAGACCAGCAATGGTTTGTTGGTCTTATTTGGTTTAAGCTGCTCTCCCAGCCTGGCCAACTGAAAAGTTTCCAAAATCCCTCAGGCTTGGAGATGAGCTGAGACCAGCAAAACATTTTAGGCTGGTTTTAGATATGTTTTGGCAGCAGGGTTAACTCATGTTGGGAACCATCATAAAGTGGTTTACTTGGTTACACTGGTTTAAGCTGGTTTAGTTGGTCTGCCAGTGACCACATTCTCTCTAAAACCAGCAAACTGGACCGCCTGCTAGACCACCTAAACCACCTTTATTCAGCAGTGATGGAAGTCTTGTTAGAGATGTGTCTTCTCCTCAACAGATAACCTCATCATTTCCAAGCCACCCTGCAAACTCCTTCTACTATCCCAGACTGAAGCATCTCCCCCCAATAGCCAAAGTCTCCCTAACTAAGATCAAGAACAACCAGATCTTCAGCTTACCCATCCAGCCAACCCAGTCCAATCTGATTCCAAGTGGGAATGAAATAGACAGTTCTGTCACAAGTAAGCATTGGGAATTGTTTATAAAATGAATGGTGATATGTATGCTGTAATGCTCTGAATGCCTTCTCATACAGGGTTTATTTATGCAAAAAACAGAGTTGATAAAATTTTGTTTGAATCTTGCATATGCATGTATTCTGTTTTTGAGGAAACACTACAAATCTGTAGAGAGATTTGAGAGAGTTGTGGTTATTGAATCACAGGCTGTTGAAAGGTTTATCCATTCCCATGGTAACCAACACAACAAACTGCAAACAAGATAATGGAGGCCAACCCATTTAAGTTTTCTGCCACTCAGCACTCAGGAAGTGTTTGTCATGGAAGTGAAATATGTGCTTTTATTCCATCCTTCTGTTTTCCTACTTGTACAAAGTCTCAGTCCCAGTCTGTGATACATATCTACCTTTTACAAGGTCAGGGTTTCTGTAAAGCATCAGTGAATCAGGAAATTACTGTAGTCTAGTAAAAACAAATTTTTTTCTACAACATTTAAAGATTTAGCTTTTGTTGTCAGATATTAGAATCTCAGTTTAAATCAAGATTGGAAAAAAAAAAAAACTATGAGATAAAGTTATCGTAAAGTTAGCACAAAATTTATTTAGCATTTAGGCAACTTTCCATTTACTTACTTTTCTTCACAAATAATATACCTGCCTAAACAAGGAACAATCTCATTCATTATGCCCCACTAAGGGTTGGTATAGTGGTGGACCTTCATTCTTAGATTTTTCTAAAATCTGTATGTTTTTATGACTTCACCATCAACTTATCAAAAAACATGAAATAGTTTTGTTCCCTTTCGATATTTCACTCGTACTGCGTATGGGGGAAAAGTCTCCCTTTTTCCCCGCTACTGAAGCCTTTCCAATAACGCAGTGTAACTGCACCATCATTGGTTCACTCATAGACAAGTTGTTGAACCAATGCTATAGTGCTATATAAGCGAGCGTTTCGCCACAGGCCATCAGTCCTTTCTCCTTCAGCGACGACTGACACTTCTCTTCACTGATCCTCGCAGAAGCCTGCTTGCCGGAAAAGAAGCTCGCCGCCTTAGAAGAAGCTCTGCCGCCGTAGAAGAGGCCCCGCAGCGGACCCAGCTGACTCGCCGGATACTCGCAGCGCCAGCGCCCTCGCCAACTGCCGCCGTCGAGCCGCTGCCTCCCGCTCCCACCCGGGTTTTACGAGTTTAACGTCTCTGCGCTCGCGGGCCGCCTTCTTCTCAGAGAGCGACCCCCCCCCTAATATGACATGACTTCTTACCAGCTGAGTGAGAAACATGTTATATGCTTAATGTAATTGAGCATATTCTGCTTCTCTACGCGTTGTTTGCCTGTTCTGCCCGTGAGCCCGTGATTATTATGAAATATAACATGTTGCTCTCCCTCCTCTTGAGTGACACCCATGTTATATTCACTCAGTTTATACAGCAGATTTGTGCAGAAGTTATCTGAATCTCTCAGCTGAATTTGACATGTTGCTCTCCCCTGACTTAGGCGAGACTCATAATACATTTTCTATCTGTATGAGTGTATTTTTCCTTTTCAATGCGCGTCGCTCGCCAGTTCTGCCCCGCATGCCGCATCGACTGAGAAATATGACGTGACGTTTTCCCCGTCGGGTGAGAAGCACGTTTTTATACTCTATTAATGGAGCTGATTCTGCTGCTTGTGCAGAGTTTCTCTAAAACGTTGCTTGCCGGTTCTGCCCCGCAAGCCGCATTCATTGAGAAATGTAACATGTTGCTCTCCCCCTATCGGGTGAGACATATGTTATAAATATATTTCAGTTATTACAGTGTTTTTCTGCTGAGTTTTTGCTGAATTTCTCAGCACGGTGCTTGCCGGTTCTGCCCTGCAAACCACGTTCTTTGAGAAATATAACGACACTCACCCATCTCAGGCGAGAACTATGTTTTATATATTCAGCATATCAGTCGATGTAGCATATTTATTCAGTCTCTCTGCGTGTCGCTTGACGGACATGCCCCTGCAAGCCACGTTCATGAGGACGTATGCGCTCACTGAAAGCGAGCTTAATGCTCACTCGTGCTCGGTGGAACTAACATGTTCAAGAGCAAATTTCCTCTTCCACCCACCGCTGTGTTCGACCCCTGTAACGATCGGCCCTATCGGTTGATTTTACATTGATTGAAATTGGGGTCAGATTATATAGAGCTTTTGGAGTGTTTAAAAAGATGAGACAGACAACAAATGAATAAATAAAGTGTATTTACAATATTCACAAGGAACTTAAAACAACACAATAAAACTAGAATAACTTAGTCCATGTTCACCATACCATAAAACAGTCCTTAAGAAACCTAGTGTGCTGAAAAGGCCCAATGTGCAAGTGAGAAATGTCCACCGGTGTGTATAAAGTCCACGGAAAGTGATGTGATTGGCTGGAAAGGCAAGTCCATAAAAGTAACTCCACAGTCCAGCTGTTGTGTTTGCAATCAGCCTGATTGTTTGTCATGCTGCCTCCTTTATGCTGGTCTACTTCCTGGTTCCTGTCATGTGACCAGTCACATGACAAGCAGACCCATACACATTTAAAGACATACACACATTAAAATAGGTAAGAGGAATAAAATGGACTAAAACACATGTAAACCAAATAAAACTCTATTATACATAAAATCATTGTAATAAATAGAGTGGTAAAACATGTATTTTATGGGACAGTGTCACTTAGAACTGTCAGCCATTGTCCATATAGTGGGTGTCCTCTAAAATGTGTGTCTTAAAATGTCTTTGTAATAAATTAGATAAAACAAGGCCCTCCCACAGAGGCACTAGTCTGCCGTAGGAATCTATTGGAACACTAGAGAGAGGTGGGATCAGATAGCCTGGATGTCCTTGGGTCGGTGACGCCATTCCTCCCAAGGTCCTGTAGCATCCAGCCTTCCTGGCACGCCACTCCCCCCGGCATTTCCTCCTATCCGGCTTGTGGGTCTCTTTGGTGGATGTTGATGATGAACAGTGATGAGGTGGTTTGCTGCTGGGGTTGATGACGGCACACTCCTTGGTCTCCACCCCACACGACTTGCAGTCACCGACAAATCTCCAGATGTCGCTGCGGATCGTGGCCCACCAGGCAACTTCCAGGATCTGCAGGAGGGTCTTCAGCCATCCATGGTGTCTCTCTGGGGTCTTTTGGTGGAAGTGCTGTATCGTCTGCTGGATCAGGGCCTTGGGGACGACGAGCTGGATCTTTATGTTGCCGTCCCCCTTCTGGATCTGACGATACAGCACTCCTTGGTGGTCCCGCACTTTGATCTCGTCGGTCGGGGGAGTGGAGGGAGAGATGGAAAGTCTCTGGAGAGTGTCGTCATCACCCTGTGCGCTGATGTGCTGCTGTCTGGAGAAGGGGAGGATGGAGAAGATGGTGTCCAAGTCTGGCCCAGTAGTAACAGTGGCACAGAATCCTCCATTGGTTGCTCTGTTGATAGTCCGTGAAGTGGTTGAGGCAGTGGGATCGTTGGTCGGAGGAAAGCCAGGGGCCGACGTGGGAGGCACTGGGCTGGTCGTCGCAGTGGGAGGGGAGATGGCGGCTTCTGGATCCCTTGATTGCTCCAGCTGTTTCGCCCATTTTTTGTCTCTCCTCTTAAAACAGTCGATGACTTCTCTCTCTAGTGTCGCCACGGCATCCTTTATAGATTCCTCCATTTTCTCAAATTTAAAATCCACAGCCTCTCTAAAATAGTTCACGGTTAAGATCACTTTCAACAGAGTCTTTAAAATCCTTCTCCAGTTTTAAAACGATGTTTTTAAGAGCAGCCACCTCAGCACGAAGCTGTACACATTCATAATGATGTAAAACCCGTTCATCGTTAAAACCAGCAGATGTATTAAAAGAAGCAGCATTAATTGAATTTGTCGTCATCTTAAAACACTCTTCTCAACACAGCTTTTAAAATCTTAAACGTTCCCCGCACGGGCCACCATATGTAACGATCGGCCCCATCGGTCGATTTTACATTGATTGAAATTGGGGTCAGATTATACTGTGTGAGCTTTTGGAGTGTTTAAAAAGATGAGACAGACAACAGATGAATAAATAAAGTGTATTTACAATATTCACAAGGAACTTAAAACAACACAATAAAACTAGAATAACTTAGGCTGTTAAAAGCAGGGAGTCCATGTTCACCATACCATAAAACAGTCCTTAAGAAACCTAGTGTGCTGAAAAGGCCCAATGTGCAGGTGAGAAATGTCCACCGGTGTATATAAAGTCCACGGAAAGTGATGTGATTGGCTGGAAAGGCAAGTCCATAAAAGTAACTCCACAGTCCAGCTGTTGTGTTTGCAATCAGCCTGATCGTTTGTTATGCTGCCTCCTTTATGCTGGTCTACTTCCTGGTTCCTGTCATGTGACCAGTCACATGACAGGCAGACCCATATACATTTAAAGACATACACACATTAATATAGGTAAGAGGAATAAAATGGACTAAAACACACGTAAACCAATTAAAACTCTATTATACATAAAATCATTGTAATAAATAGAGCGGTAAAACATGTATTTTATGGGACAGTGTCACACCCCTTCTAAGTGGGCCGTCATCCGATATTCTCCCTCTCGCCACCCGGGCCGAGGCTTTGAAAGCCATCCCCGGCGTATCAGACTGGATTCTGAAGGTCATAAGCCCTTTGTTACTCACTCCAATTTGCCAAAAGACCTCCACGGTTTGGCGGGGTCATTCAGACTTCGGTGCAAGCGGACAACGCACATGTTCTCCGAACCGAGGTTTTAACTCTGTTGAGAAAAGGGGCTATGGAAATAGTCCCCTTCCCAGAGAGCGAGTCGGGCTTCTACAGCCGTTACTTCTTGGTGCCGAAGAAAGACGGCGATCTCAGACCCATTCTGGACCTCAGGTTACCTCAAGAGCTCAATGCTTCCCACTCAACGTATCTCGTTCCTGGGCGCAGTTTTCGACTCTGTCCATATGACGGCAGTAGTCTTGCCAGAGCGTGCTCTGGCCATTCAGCAGCTCACGGCCTCCATCAAGAACTAAGCCTACCTTCCTCTGAAGCTGTTCCAGAGGCTTCCGCCTCCCCAGTTCTCCAGTTTGGCCTACTTCACATGCAGCCTCTGCAGTACTGGTCGAAGGTTCGGGTACCTCCCTATGCTTGGCGTCACGGTCGCCTGCGCCTCAAGGTCAATCAGGCCCGTCTGGCAGCCCTGAAACCCTGAATGAACCCCACTTGGTTCACACTTGGAGTACCCCTTCAGGCAGCGTCGCGAAGAACGGTACTTTCGACAGACGCGTCCAACTCGGGTTGGGGCGCTCTGTGCGAGGGCAGTCCGGTCTTCGGTTCGTGGACACACGAGGAAAGCCACCTACATATCAACTGCCTCGAAATGCTGGCAGTGGATCACCACGTCTTAGTCTAGTCGGACAGTATGACAGTGGTCTCCTATATAAATCGCCAGGGGGGTCTTTCGTCCAGCCGCTTATGCGCTCTGGAGAAACGGCTTCTGGAATGGGCATCCCCAAGGGTTCGGTCGCTCAGAGCGACTCATATACCCTGGAAGAACAATATGGGAGCAGATATGCAATACCCTTCTTTATGCCTTTCCTCCGATCGCCCTGATCCCTCAGGTTATCAGGCGAATCAAAGAGGATGAGCACAGAGTTCTGTTAGTGGCCCCACTCTGGAGGAGCCAGATTTGGACCTCAGAGCTGTTCTGGCTTTCCACAAAAGCCCCATGGCCAATCCCCCTGAGACGGGACCTCCTCTCTCAGGCGAACAGAACAATCTGGCACCCGCTGCCGGAGCTTTGGGCTCTACATCTGTGGATCCTCGACGGGAACCACCTGACCTTCCGAGGGAAGTGCTAGATACCATTTCACAGGCGAGAGCCCTGTCTACAAGACACCTCTACGCCCAGAAGTGGTCGGTCTTTGTTAGCTGGTGTTCCACACGCAACATAGACCCGGAAGAATGTGATGTTTCTTCCATTCTAACCTTCCTCCAGGAGCGTTTGGAGTTGGGGCTAGCCCCCTCTACGCTTAACCCTCTGGAGTCTGAGGCTGATTTGGGGCTTGGAGAAGTTTTGACATGCTCTGACATTTGTGCTTTTTTCAGTTGTTCATAAACATATTAATGGAAAAAGTGTCATTACACTGTATTCAGCACAAACTAGGCTACAATAATATGTGAGGAACATGTATGTACATGTTTGTGTTTTTGAAGGAATAACATTTATGCGTGGTTATTGAAAAAACAAAAAACTTAAGTCACTGAAATAAGGCCAAAAAAAGTATAGTAAATCTGTATTTACAAGACTTTATGGTATTGGAGGTTGTAGACTAGAGTTTTTGCTTCAAAATTATGTAAAAATTATGCTGCCTATTCCTTCATATAAAACAATATATTGATTTAGTTTTTGTAAGACACTTTTTGCCAAGAAACACAGTATGCGAGGAGGCGTGAATCACCACTGAAAATGGGCCATTCTCACCTGAGAAGACAAAAGAATTGGATAGTAATGAGCTGAAATGACTTGCATATTAATGAGGCATTTCAGTCGGGTAGGCTGTGAAAAAAACCTTCAGTGATGTCTCAAGCTCATCATGATATATGAAACATACAGAAAAATATTATTACAATATAAAGTAATGGTTTTATATTATACTTTAAAATATGTATTTCTGTGATGCAAAGAGTCTGAATATAGGCTTTTAGTTCTCATATGTTTATGTCAATTTTCTATACAGAGGAGTTATTTTTATTTAATATTCACTGTCATTACTATGAACGCTGGTGTTTTCAATTCATCCTTGAAGTCAGAGGGCGCTCTGTGCATTTTTAGTCCACAAATTCATCTAAAAGAAGAAGATGCTATTCCATGAATGGAGTTTCCAATTCATACAGCAGCCGGAGGGCGCTAAAGAAACAAAAACTCATCTAAACTTCATCTATAGAAGAAAAGAAAACAGGAACTAACTGCATGTCTTCTAGAGCTCGCTAACCATGACTTTTACATCCAGATAAACACTTTTCAAGACAATAAATACACGATTGAGATGATGAATGCATGTATTGCCTCTGAATTTGCGTCTGAATAGCGCTGGCTCTGTGGGCGTGGCCGCATTAGCGGGTAATGAGCTGAATCACAGACTTCTGACATGACTTTCTTTTCATACAGATTACATAAACACAGGAGGTTTGTTTTCAATTTGACTTACATGATTTAAAACCTGACATCTTAACGTTTTTTTAGACATAAGTGTAATTTTTCTGTGATTAGTATTCACTAAGTTACAGTTCATTTTCTGAGAACTATCAGATTGGACTTCGTTCAGAGGGAGAGGAGAAATCACGCATCGTGTATACAAATAAAAGAAGATATTCTATAGTTTCAATTGATATATTACTTATGTCTCTATGACAAAAAATGACGGAGTATTTTAAGTCTGTTTTGCTGCAATGTGAAAAAAAAGCTGCAAAACGCGCCGGCGCGTTTTCAGACCTCAGAGTGTTAAGGTCTACGTAGCAACCATAATGCAGCGTTTCACTTGCCCATCGCTGGACAATCAGTGGGGCGGAACGATTTGGTCATTAAGTTCCTGAGGGGCTCTAGGCGATTGCATCCTCCTAGTCCCCTCACTGTTCCCCCCTGGGACCTCTCCGTGGCCGCTGCGTCTAGCGGGCCTCAGACCCTTAACGCTCAAAACCGCCTTACTACTTGCTTTGGCATCAGTAAAGTGGGTCAGCGATCTGCAGGCACTCTCGGTGAGCCCTGCATGCCTTGAGTTCGGTCCAAACGACTCCATGGTTGTTCTGAAACCAAAGGTTGGCTACGTTCCCAAAGTGCTCTCAACGCCGCTCAGACCACAAGTGATTTCACTTTCTGCGCTTCCCCGTTCATCGGACGAGCCAGAGCTGGAATCTTTATGCCCCGTTAGGGCTTTACGCGTCTACATCGAGCGATCACAGCCTTTCCGGCAGTCTGATCAGCTATTCGTTTGTTTTGGCGGCCGCACCAAAGGGTCCCCGGTCTCAAAACAACGTCTATCACAATGGATCGTTGACGCTAGCTCTTTCATACTCCTCTGTGGGCGCTACTTGCCCCATCGGAGTTAGGGCCCATTCCACTAGAGGCATGGGTTCATCGTGGGCCTGGTCCAGTGGAGTCTCAATCAAAGACATTTGTGAAGCGGCCGGCTGGTCTTCGCCGTCCACTGTCAGATTCTACCAGTTGGACGTTCCGACCTTACATGCTCGGGTCCCTTCAGTGTAAATTTGCGGCCCTCAAGGTGTTCCGCTTTTTGCACAAACCCAGGAGTTCTCTCCCTTCGTAGTGTAACAGGGTAACAGCGGCTTCGGCCTTCACTTCTCCTTGGTCCCCCCTTATGGCGTCCGGTCAAGTTCTGTCGTTCCCCAGCCGTGGCACGGCACGGTTGAATTCGTTCCCCCATACGCAGTACGAGTGAAATATCGAAAGGGAACGTACTCGGTTACTAACTGTGGTAAGGTTCTTGTGTAGAGGGAAGGAAGAGGACAGGGATCAGCTTTGGCTGCTGACAGTCTTTTTATTCTCACCAGAGAAAATATTAAACAAAACAAACAAAAGGACGGTGCAACGCACACTCAATAACTCCACATCCGAGGACGGGCTTCACTCCAAGCAACGAACAGGGCTCACACATTGACTGTCAGCAGACTCTCTCTCTCTCCTCCGCTCCTGCTTCTCCTGGCGTTTTATCCTGTCTCCACGCCAATTACTGGAACGAGAAACAGGTGTTCATGATTTGCATTCAACCCGTTCAATCACCGCGCTTCCCCAGACGCTCCCTCCTGTTGCAGAACCCGCTAAACCACGCCCCCCTCGCCACATACCCCCACCGCCAGACTCAGGCCGGGGAGCCGTCCGGCCTGCAGCCCCCCCCCATTTCTGGAGAGGAAGTCGGCCACAGCCATCTGAACACCCGGCCTGTGGATCACTTTGAATTTAAAAGGCTGTAAAGCGAGATACCAACGAGTGATCCGCGCGTTGGTGTCCTTCATGCGGTGGAGCCACTGCAGAGGGGCATGGTCCGAACAGAGGGTGAACTCCCGCCCCAGGAGATAATAGTGGAGGGTGAGGACGGCCCACCTGATGGCTAAACACTCTTTCTCCACGGTGCTGTACTTAGCCTCTCTCTTGGAGAGCTTGCGGCTAATGTACAGCACCGGCCGCTCCTCACCCTCTATCTCCTGGGACAGGACTGCACCCAGCCCCCTGTCCGACGCGCCTGTCTGCAACAAAAAGGGGAGAGAGAAATCAGGGGAATGAAGTAACGGCCCGCCACATAAAGCAGCCTTCACCTGGGTAAAGGCCTGCTGGCACAGCTCCGTCCACTGGACCGTATCTGGTGAATCCTTTTTAGTCAGATCAGTCAACAGGCTGGTGAGGTCCGAATAATTAGGAACAAACCTTCTGTAATATCCCGCCAGCCCGAGGAAGTTAAGTCCAGTGTCGAATAAAAGCGAGCTGTACCAAGCCGGTCAAGCAATTCGTCCACACGCGGCATTGGATACGCGTCGAATTTCGACACTGCATTCACCTTGCGATAATCCACACAGAACCGCACTGAGCCGTCCGTTTTGGGAACCAAAACTATCGGGCTCGCCCAGTTACTACTGGATTCCTCTATTACCCCCATTTCAAGCATTGCCTCTAATTCTGCCTGAACCACTTTTTTTTTGTGTTCAGGTAACCTATACGGCCGGCTGCGAATCACCACGCCCGGCACGGTCTCGATGTGGTGCTGAATGAGGTCAGTATGGCCCGGTAGGGAAGAGAACACGTCGGCAAACTCAGCCTGTAATTTGGAAACATCAGTGAGCTGTGAGGGCGAAAGGTGATCTCCCCCCGGGGCCAGAGCGAGGGATTGTTTTTTTACATTCGCCTCTGGCCCGAGATCATCCTCTCCGCTAATCACCGTCGCCAGCATCACTGACTCCGCCTCACTCCACTTTTTCAGGAGGTTGAGGTGATAAATTTGACGTGCCCCTCTCCTATCGGACCGTATTACTTCATAATCGAGATCACCAACTCGCCGTGTGACCTCAAATGGTCCTTGCCACTTCGCCTGTAATTTTGAGCTTGACCGTGGGGAGTAATACGAGTACTTTCTCTCCCGGTGCAAATTTACGCAGATTAGTTCCCCTGTCATACAACCGGCACTGTCTGTCCTGGGCTTGTAACAAATTCTCCATAGATAGCCGCCCCAAAGTGTGGAGTTTTGTTCTCAAGTCCAGCACATACTGAATTTCATTTTTCGATTGAGATGGTCTGTCCTCCCAAGACTCTCTTAGGACATCCAGCACCCTGCGGGGGTGGCGCCCAAAGAGAAGCTCAAAGGGGGAAAACCCCGTGGAGGCTTGCGGGACCTCTCGCACAGCGAACAACAGGGGTTCCAACCATTTATCCCAATTTTTGGCGTCTTCTTGAACGAACTTACGAATCATGGATTTAAGCGTGCGATTAAAACGTTCGACCAACCCGTCTGTTTGTGGGTGAAAGACGCTGGTTCGAATCGCTTTAATGTCCAACAATTCGTACAGTTCGCGTAGCGTACGTGACATAAACGCCGTGCCTTGATCAGTGAGGATTTCTTTCAGAATCCCCACTCGGGAGATTAAACTGAAGAGGGCGTCCGCAACACTCTTAGCGGAAATGTTGCGGAGAGCCACTGCTTCTGGATATCGTGTTGCATAATCCACAATGACTAATGCAAAACGATGCCCTCTCGCTGATCGCTCTAATGGCCCGATGAGGTCCATGCCAATTCGTTCGAAGGGGACCTGCATTAATGGAAGGGGGCGCAAAGGCGCTTTTGGAGTGGCCGGAGGATTTACCAGCTGACATTCATGACAAGACGCGCACCACCTGCGCACGTTCTCGTGAATGTCCGGCCAAAAGAATCGGGTCATGAGGCGATTTAGTGTCGCTGTTTGTCCTAAGTGTCCAGCCATTGGGTTAGAGTGAGCCGCATGGAAAAGCATTTCCCTGCGGCTCTTTGGTACTAATAACTGGGTTGTATCTTCTTTTGATTGAGTGTCTTGGGTCACTCGATACAACCTATCTTTAATAATTGCAAAATAGGGATAAGTCAGTGGTCGTCCAGGCTGGAGAGGCTGACCGTCGATCGTGCTGACCCTCTCAAACGCATTTTTCAGCGTGTCATCGTGAGACTGCTCCAGGGGGAAATCATCACGGTCCGAGAGAATCAGTCTCCCGATTCCGCTCTGTTCCCCTGAGGCAGTCACCACTGGTCCCCGATCAGTCTCCCCCCGCCTGCACTCGCACTTCCTTCCCCCGCGAACATCTATTCCAAGAGGCACCCGAACATAAATGTCCCAATAATTTATTAAATGCGGGCCAATTCGTCCCCAAAATTATCGGGTGCCGGAGGTGCGGATTAACTGCCACCTCCACACTATGCTTTTGTCCCCTAAATAGAATCCTGACTGACACCAACGGATAACTCGCAATATCCCCGTGCACACACCGTACCCTAACCATGCGGCCTGTATCCAATGCCCCGGATGAAATCAGGCTTTGATGCACAGAGGTTTGGTTACAACCTGAGTCCACAAAAGCCTGATATGTACCCCCCTTGATACTCACTGGTATCTGGTACTGACCAGCTTGACTGGGGGCAACCTGCAGGTCGTCCGGGACCCGGATCAATGTCCCCACCTCCATCACTGGACACCGGTCTATGAAGTGATCCGGGTCCCCACAGCGCCAGCAGGCCGGCCCAGACCTGCCCGCCGCTCCAGTGGCGGAGAACGGGCCGGATGATTGGCGTGGAGAGAGGGGAGAAGCAAGCGCGGGGTCCAGCCCGGGGGTGGCCAGTCCTGCCCCCCTGGGCGGGGCTCTCGGCGCCACGAACGGCCGGAAATCCGTTCCACCCCGGCCCCGGGGCGGAACACGAGGCGGGCCGGGCGGACGGGACCTAGGTAAAGGGACAGGTCGGGAGAGAGAGAGAGAAGGAAGAGAGGGAGAGAGAGAGACAGATGGCAGGGGTTCGCCGACCCCTGGGCACGCTACTAAGTGGTCCTCCGCCAATTGGATGGCCGAATCCAGCGACGTGGGCCGGTGGCACTGGACCCACTCGGCGGTCTTCTTCGGGAGCCGAGTGGTGAACTGTTCCAGCACCACGCGATCGATCATCTGCTCCACGTCGCCTCCGTCGGCCATCAGCCATTTGCGGCACAAGTCCCGGAGCTGTTGGGCCAACACGAAGGGCCGGCCCGCCTCCCCCCAGCTCCAAAGACCGAAACCGTTGACGATGCTGCTCAGGGGAGCGGCCGACCCGCTGTAGGATGGCCCTCTTGAGGTCGTTGAAGACCAGGAGGTTCTGGATGGGCAGCTGCTGTGCTGCCACCTGCAACTCGCTCGAAAGCAGCGGGACGAGCCGCATGGGCCACTGGTCCCGGGGCCAACCTGACACCTCGGCAGATTTCTCAAACAGGTCCAGGAAGGCCTCCGGGTCATCTTGCGGGCCCATCTTCTGTAGTGGCAGCTGGAAGGGGGCAGCAGCTGCCGCGCTGGTCTCCGTGGGAACCTCCCGGTCTATCCAGCTCCGGAACCTCTCGCGGTCCTCCTGCTGGCCCTGGATAATCGCCTCGAAGCGGCGCTCCTGGTCATTTCGGAGATCCAGCAGGGCCCGATGTTGTTCTTGATGAAGGACCGCGAGTGATGCGATGATGTCCGCAAACGGCTTTCCAGCGGCGGGGGATGCCTGCATGGCGGCGGATTCCGTCTTCCCTCCCGGGTTTCGGCACCAGTGTGGTAAGGTTCTTGTGTAGAGGGAAGGAAGAGGACGGGGATCGGCTTTGGCTGCTGACAGTCTTTTTATTCTCACCAGAGAAAATATCAAACAAAACAAACAAAAGGACGGTGCAACGCACACTCAATAACTCCACATACGAGGACGGGCTTCACTCCAAGCAACGAGCAGGGCTCACACATTGACTGTCAGCAGACTCTCTCTCTCTCCTCCGCTCCTGCTTCTCCTGGCGTTTTATCCTGTCTCCACGCCAATTACTGGAACGAGAAACAGGTGTTCGTGATTTGCATTCAACCCGTTCAATCACCACGCTTCCCCAGACGCTCCCTCCTGTTGCAGAACCCGCTAAACCACGCCACACTAACGTAACCTCGGTTCCCTGAGATATGGAACGAGTACTGCGTTACTTGCCGTGCCACGAGGCTGCGGCTTAGGTCGTCGCTTCAGTCGATATGGCCTGAAGGCCTATGGCGAAACGCTCGCTTATATAGCACATTCCCCCGCCCCTTTTGGCGGGAATGTTCGCGCGCTCTCTTCCCATAGGCCACGCAGCTGAGCCGCGCCGCCATTGGTTCAACAACTTGTCTATGAGTGAACCAATGACGGTGCAGTTACACTGCGTTATTGAAAAGGCTTCAGTAGCGGGGAAAAAGGGAGACTTTTCACCCATATGCAGTACTCGTTCCATATCTCAGGGAACCGAGGTTACGTTAGTAACCGAGTACATTTTCTCGTGTTTGGGTTGCCTTATTATAACAAATAGTGCACCCAGAATTTAAAGTTTTATCAGTCGATTGTGAGGGTGATTTTTAATGTAATGTAATGATTTGATATTATTGAACTATAATTTTCAATATTATGTAAACTATTCTTTTAACAAATACAATTATCTTTCCCCAGTTCTCCTAAAGTTACGGTACTATAATCAACATCTCTTTTTTTTCCCTACAGATACCCCTCTGGACTGTGAGGTGTCTGTCTGGTCACCTTGGGGTCTTTGTAAGGGTCAGTGTGGTGAGAAAGGGGTAAAACACAGAACCCGCTATATTCACATGCATCCTGCAAACAATGGGGCTGCGTGTCCACTTCTAGAGGAAAAGAAGCTCTGTATCCCTGACAACTGTGTGTGAATATAAAAAGGACATGATGAGGACCTCATACACAGGGAAGAATCAACTGGTAAACAGCTTTAAAATGTTTTGAGACATTTTAAAGTGAATGACTGCTCTCTGTGAGGCTATGATGTAGTGGGTGAATTAACAGGAGACAAATCCCAAGTTAGTTATGAGGAGCTGCAGATGTCACCAGCGAAAATACTTTTTACAATATTTGCCCTAATAGGATTTCATAAACTAAATTTGCTGTAACTTTCACACACTGTCCTCATGCACTGTTCATGGAGTCTGATGCTCTCTGGTGGAAAAAAAACTCACCAGTGACATTATCAAGCTCAATAGTTGAAATAAAAATCATATCTCTTGTCAAAATATGTTGCATCAGTGGATGATATCTGTACATTAATTGCAAAACTGTATATACATTTGTAAATAAAATACAATAAAAACATGTTTCCTCTGAATTTGTCATGTTTATGTGGAAAAAAAATAAGTATTTTTCTAAGCAAGATAATAGCAGCACTATAAATTGTCCAAGTATTTGGACATGTAGTTCATATGTAAAATGTCTTAGGTGGACTTGGGTGTCCAAATACTTGTTACTATGTTTGAAATACTGTGTTCAAACAATTACCATCTATTAAACTTTTAATCTTAATGAAGCAAGACAGGTAATAGATTGACTATTTATATCAACATATTTAGGTTTCTCACTCGTCTTATCATTACTTTCCATTTACCTTGTTTAAACATGAGTCTACAAACAACAGCTGCAGATTTCACACACCTAACCTGCTGCACACATAAAGCTTTTCTAGTTTCCTTGGCTAGCAGTTAATGTTGCTTCTAGCTTTCTTACCTTAAAAATGAATTGTTTCACTCCAGTGAATGTTAGGGTGACAGGCCTGCTGCTAGCCAGTTTTGTCATTTTGGCTTCAGCAATGTATTTTGATTTAGGGGAACAGGAGGAAAAGTGTATCATTGAGGAGATTCCAGGTGACACACTTGTGACAGGTCAGTAAAGATATACAGTAAGGGGCAATTTAATATTCTTTCTAAAAATATAATTATACTTTTAATAAATGTAGAACATTTATTGTTGACTTCATGTTTATAGTCTTTTTTAAAAAATGTAAGTGTGTGTGTGTATGTGTGTGTGCACGTTTTTGTGACATATCAGGACGCAAGTTTGTATAATGACATGGGTATGACATATTACAAGGAGAGCATGACTTATGAGGACATTACCCCATGTCCCCATTTTTCAAAAGGCTTATAAATCATACAGAATGAGTTTTTTTGGAGAAAGTAAAAATGTGCACAGTTTCCTGTGATGGGTAGGTTTAGGTGTAGGGTTGGTGTGGGGCAATAGAAAAAATGGTTTGTACAGCATCATAAACCATTACGCCTATGCAATGTCCCCACAATTTACAAAAACAAACATGTATGTGTGTTACTCTGGACACATATTTAGCCTGTATAGATAGCCTGATTGTTTGTTGCAAACATCAAGATAGATTCTGGATGCAAATATCTGCATGTACTGTAACTGACTGGAATGTATTTACTCTTAAATATAGTGTTACATCTGGTCTGTTCTTATCTAGACAACAACAGCTCACAGGAACTGTGTGAAATGAGTCATCAGTAATTCCAGTCTTACTTCCTGCTCGACCCTTCGTAGGTTTATTGGCTGCCCGTGAACAACATCTACTTTGACCTGCTCTCAAATTGTAGTTGTAGATGAGGCCTGTAAAAGTTTGGTTTGTGTTGTTGACATGTCAAAAAGACGCTGTTTTCTGTGCTGCGAAAGCAAATCCATTTTGATGCTACTTTCAAAGGATGAGGACTCATGCTGGAATTGGCACAGTAAAACCAACACAATTGTTACAGTTTGTTTCACTGTGTGTCAAGTGCTGAGAACAGCACAGAACAAAGAAGTACCAAATACAGAAGACCAATAGTAGACCAATCACAACAGACTGGGCAATCTGACCAATTATAGCATAGTAGGCTCTCAGAAAGGAGAGGTTTAGAGAGACCACATTCTTGACCTAATCGTTTCAGACATGAGAAAAGAAGTGACGCAATGTATTTATGAGAAAATTAAAGTGTTTTTTGTTTTGTTTTTTTACCTTGGATTTATGTAAACCTATTGTAGGAGACCTTAAAAACATAATTAAGAACCTTTAAAATAGCTTAAAAGGGTCATTTTAATATTCCTCAATATTATAGTGTAATGTTTTTACATATTTACAGTATTGCCAGTACTGCTATTGATGTTAGGTTAATAAACAGCACATATACAATATGTGGCATCATATTAACTCCTTATTCCAGCAAGATATGAATAATCAATAGGGAAATTTTCTTTGTGGGTCATTGAGCGCCCCCTGTAGTAAGTAGGCTATGTAGAAAGTAGCTTCATTAGTCCTAGTGGACAGTAAAAATGTTGTAATGAGGAATACAGTATCACTGACTAATGTTTTTTTCCTTTAGGTGTCTTTCTGCTAGAGTATTGGGATGGAAATAAGAAGGGCAATACTCCACACCTTGGTTTGACAGTGACTGTGAGAGATCCTAACCATGCGGTATAAAGCATTCGGTTACACTTTATTTTAAAGTGACATAGTTACATTGTACTTACTCAAATAAGTACCAAGTAATGTTAACTAACTACATGTACTTAAGTTACTATAGAGTTACGATAAGGGTTTGGTTTTGGGTTACTTGTAATTATGCATAATTTACTGTTATTACTATAGTAAGTACATGTAGTAATGTGTAACTACATCACCTTAAAAACAGTGTTACTAAGAATTCAATGACATAACTGAAAATTATACAAACTGTTAATTATTACAACCTGGAACAATTCTTCTGATGCGCTCTGTCATATGCAGGTGGTCTTGTTAAAACGCTTTGGGAGATATGGAAAATTCACCTTTACATCCCATGCTTCAGGTCAACATTTTGTGTGCATGCAATCCAACTCCACCAGGTTCTCTGTGTTTGCTGGTGATCGTCTGGTGAGTAGTGAGATGCTATGGCCTTGTTTAATTTGACCTGCTTAAAATGTATGCTAGGGGCTTTTACTTTTCTCTTTATGCACAGAAAGTCCATTTAGATGTCCAGATGGGTGAGCATACCGCCATTGATCCTAATGCTGCCAAGGCAAAGGACACTATGAAAGCAATGGAGTACAACCTGCAACATCTCATTGACCAGATGCGTTACATTAGCAGGCAGCAAAATTTCCAAAGGGTAAGCAAACACAGGCAGTAGGATGGCCTGACAACAAAATGTCACCATATTAATTGCTTGCCAGAATCAGAATAAAAACCAGACCGAGTGTCATCTGTCCATGTTATCCAAGGTTTACTTACTCTCAGTGATTATATGCAATTTTTATGTTTATTTTACTGCAACCAGGAACGTGAGGAGAAGTTTCGCAAAATAAGCGAGGAAACAAATGGAAACGTTTTGTGGTGGGCCATTATTCAGACATCAATACTCCTCTCTGTTGGAATCTGGCAAATGAAAAACCTCAAAGACTTTCTCATTGAAAAGAAGTTGGTATAGCTTTATAAAATGACTACCCTTAGAAAAATTAACCATGGTTTTAATATAGAAAAAGTGTAGTAACATGTTTTTTTTTTGTTTTTTTTGTTTTTTGGGGTGAATTGATTACCATTTGTATAACCACAGTTTTACTACAAATACAAATTAAACAATGGTTAGTGTAGCAAAACCATGGTTAATTTGTGGCCTATAGCCTATTGACTGTGTGTGTGTGTGTGTGTGTGTGTGTAGTAAAACCATGGTTAATTTTCATAATGGAGAACAGTGTTTAGATAATTCTATATTGTTTAAAGCATTTTGATAAATGTAGAAGTCTAAATTAGCCCACCTCATTTGAGAGAGTAGGCCTAAACAGTCATTTACTCTGCAAAGTCAATTTTTCATGACTGTACTGAATTGAATAAATTCACACTTATTAAATAACTTACCTTTTTTCTCTTTTTATTTCACTATCAACTAAGAATATTTATTTTAAAAATTCATCAACAAACTTTTAATATGGTAACTTTTGTTTCCATCAAAGTATTTACCGGAAACTACGGTCATCGTTGTCATTTTTGTGAGGAGTGCGCGATTTCAGTACTGTGACGTGAGCGTTTCAAAAAGCGTCGCAAAATCAGCTAATTTCTTAGATACACACTACTGATAATAATCTGGATAACGCGTAAAGGAAGATACGGGTATGTGTTTTTATTTTTGTTTTTTACTTTTGAGATTTAATGTCCACAGCACCGTTCATGTTCGTGATGTCCTCAAGGGTAAAGTTAATTGTGTACATTCTTTTGCTCAAATGCTTTAACGTAACGTTACATCTGCCTGCTAATTAGGTTAATTTAACCATTATTTATTTATTTGTTGTACATTTAATCAGTCTAGTTAATATTTTTCAGTCAACAATTAGTTTCTGACAAATAGAGAACACACTTTGCATATTAAACACAGTTTGAACTGGATTAATAAAACATTTGCGATGATAATCGATTGGTTTGCTAAGAAATACAATGTGTAACGTTAATCTTAACACAGGCTGTATCTCAAAACCCAGCGAGCAGCATAGAGTGTATGGAAGCCCATTTCCGTCACATAAGAATATAATCATGTTTTAGTAAATCATAATGAATGCATACTGTCATAATTATTACATACTAAATCGAAATTGTGACATACCAAGTTGTAATTATGACATAAAAACGTCGACATTCTAAGGCAACATTGTCTTAAAATGTCATAATTTACATATAAAGTCAAAATTATGACATATATAAGTTATATTGACAGAAAATCCTAATTTCTTTTTTTAATCTCGTAATTTTTTTTTTTTTCATTCTCATAATTATGATATACTGTTGCCTGTATAAGCACACTTTTGGAGGTTTTAGCACACAGCCACAATGATGTTGTACTCAAACAGGATAATGTCTCACTGGATCTGCTGTAACTCGTGCTTCATGTCACCTGGTCCTGAGCGTCACCTGGCTGTCACAAACTGCTGCCACATCATCTGTAATGTTTGCTTTCAGAGAGGTAGCACAATCAGCTAACTTTAAATATGTTCAGATTTAAAGATGGTATAATGGTGCTGCTTTTACATTTATCTGTAGTTGCGTTTATAGTGTTTATAACACAGTATGTGAATTATAATTATTCCAAGTATAATTATCTGCCTAATTTGTATTGCACTGCATTAATAAAGTAGCAAAATCACAGTATGAATGTATTGTCAGTGAGATCATAAATTAAATGTGTGAACATGCTGCCCTCTGCTGGAAAAATACAGTACAGAGAGAGGTCTGTGTTTGTTTTTCCTTAAGGAAATCAAGGTGCGTGCCTCATTTGCAAAGCAAAGTGTCAAATCTCTCCACTGTCTGATAAGGTAAGATACAAGAAATTATGTCATAGAGATTACTATTAATGAACTGTCACTAATCTGCATATTGTTTTAATAGAGCAGCTCAGAGGTTCAAGAACTTTTCACAGATATCAGTGCAGTTGCTGTCAAGTACTTCTCAGAGATAAGCAAGGTGATATTGTAGATAAAATGAGTATAATTGCAGATATGTTAATCAATCATGCAGCAGTAGCACTGCAGCACAGTAATAAAGATATGTTTATTATGGTTTGTAGGTCTTACAATTCCAGGCCAGACACCAGAAACGATTACTGGCCCACTATCAGCAGAAGGTGAGAGCATCCTGTCCTTAACATGACTTATTTTTACTGAATCAAATTAATGTCACACAACACTCTAAGCACAGACTGAGAGAATGAAGGAGAATGGACTGAAAATGCAACAAGAGATGCAGAAGATGTCCATGTAAGGATGAGTATTGCATTAATAAAGCCATTTCTTTTTTCATTTTTGCCTTATTTATTGGTTTCTGTTTTGTGCAGGAAAATTTCAGAACAAAATGCCTACATATCAAAGTTAGAGATGACTGTTCAAAATCAAAGGTATCTCTACATGAATCTCTAAATAGATAGTTGAATACAGGGCCTATAAATAGTATTCACTATTTGGAAACTGTTATGTTTTACAACATTAAACCACAAAGCATTTACTTTTGCTTTTGTGGCACAGATCAACAAGAAAATATTCTTCAAGAAACAAGAAAACATAGTTCTACGAATTGGTCAAAAGATATTACACACATTAAATACAAAACATTTAGTAGATGCAAATTAGGCAGTCCAGTTCTTGTCTTGAGTGTATGTGGATATTGCTTTCCAGTGCAATTTTCTGTATTCCTCTTGGCAGAACTGCTCAAGCTCAGTCAGTTAGATCATGAGTGGACAGCCTATGTCAAGTCAAACTGTGATTTGTCTACTCCAGTTGTCTTTATGCCATTCCTCTGTAGCTGTGGGGTCATTGTCTTAAGCCAGTAACAAACTACACGACTGTCAGGCCGATTATGAATGTCATTTAGTCGTGATGACTGATCATGCCTAAACAGACTGGGTCTGTTCCAGTTGGGCTCAGTCAGTGTTTACAGTTGGTGTTTAAAGTTGTGTAGTGTGCAGTGTTTAAGATTCTAGTCTTAGAATTTAAGAACCAGCTGCTGCCAGTTGTCCTCACAATGATTTTTTAAAAAACAAATATATTTCCGACTAATGCCGGCGACTATGCTTTGGAGAAAATATTTTTTCTGGATTACACATCTTGTTTTGATGTTTCTTTTATATTATCTCATAAGTTAACATTGCAAGTTAAATGTTTTTAGGCTGTTAATTTTGCTAAGCTTAATTAAAAAAGTTAAACTGCATTATGTAAACATTTAGAATAAGCAGCGATTTCTCAAATTTTAAAAATAATATGAAGTATTCTTTTATTTCGATCTGCAGTCTAATAAAAGTTAATCAGAAAAATAAAATGGTTGCTTATAATGGCACTAGTTTCTGAATATTTAAATAGTTTAACAAATAAAAAAAAATCATAAACATAACATTTGTAAATAAAATAAGTTATTCACTTTAATTATATCTAATATAGTTGTATCTAATATGCCCTGAACATTTCTGCAGCCCTTCTGTCAACTGAAGTTAGCTGTCACGTTTCTAGTGGCAGTCCCATTTTGCATATTGGGAGCATTGTACATTTACTGATAAAAGTAAAATTTAAATAAACAAATAATATTTTAAATGACTTCTGTTTCAGGATCAATAAAACAGTAATATTTTACTTTGGTAACTGATAATTCTGGAACCAAAAAAAAAAAAAAAAAAAAATAGCATAGTGTTTTTGCTCAGAATGAACTAATTCTTTTTAGATTTTTGATTTGAGAAAAACTAATAACCTACATTATTGCTTAATTATAGGTTTAAAAAAAAAACAGCTGGAGAAATGTTATAATTAACTAAACTAATCTGGAAAGACATAATGAAATCTGTCTACTCAGGTGATAATGGCAAAAAGAAAAAGAGAGAAACAGGACTTTATGAAAAAAATATTTTATTCAAGACTCATTGCTGAGTCATCAACATGCATTTATCATTCTTACTGTCACGGTAAGAATGTCTACCTTTATCTTGAACCTAAAATTTGGGTTCAATTCGGTTTTCTTCAACAGTTCTCCTCACAAACAAATTTGATAAGAACACAGTACCCTTCATCCTCACCCAAGTTTTTTCCTCCTTTTTTTTCTTCTTTTACTCTGCACAAATTGCACTGCAAATAAGTAGTGCCAGCTGTCTGTTGAAATCCATGTTTGTTTTGGTACAAGATCTCACACAGTTGAGTTTGGCAAACATACACAACAAACATTTGGCAAACATTTTAGGGCCCGAGCACTGATGGTGTGAGGACCCTATTGTAATTGCTTGGTTATTCTTCTATTCTTCTAATTAGGGCACAAGCCCTGAAAGGGTGAAGGCCCTATTGTTCCCCTAATGATTATTAGGGCCCAAGTCTCGAAAGGGCGAAGGTTCCATTTGTTTTCCGTGGGATTATTAGGGCCCAAGCCCTGAAAGGATGAAGTCCCCATTGTTTTCCTTAGGATATTAGGGCAAAATGATCGATAGTGCCACCTACAAAATTTCATTTAAGCGCCTTATGTGCTACATTTCACGTTCAAGCATGAAATTCAGTAGACATGTGTAATAGCCCAATACCTACAAAAAAAAGTCTCTGGGTCCAAAATCTGAAAAACCAACAGGAAGTGAGATATTTTGAATTTTCTCTGAAAAAAAAAAAACTGCAAACATTTGCAAACAAACTCCTAACAAACTCCTTAACAAACTCTTCTTAGAGCTTTAAACAGATAAACATCATATTTGGTCAGTCTAATCAGGTCAGGCCTTGGTCAGGCCTTCGCTACGTTAAATTGTGAGGACCTTGACTTCTCACAGAAGGGCATGTCCATGGCGGCCTGACAATGTTCAGTGTTTCACCATGAAACAGGAAGTTGTTGTAACTCGGGCATACAATGTCCTATCTGCCCCAAACTTCACATGTTTTATTAGAGTCCTGGCCTAAAGACATTTACATGGCAATATTCAGTTACAGTCATAGCGCCACCTGCGGGCAACAGGAAATTACGTTTTACACTGTGATTAACTCCTCGTAGAGATTTAACCAGATTAACATGTTGTCAGTCTAATCTTAAGACCTTAGTGACGATAAATATCAAAGATCTTGAGTTTTCCTTGGAGGGCGTGTCCCTGGCGGCCTGACAAAGTCTGATGTTTCGCTCAGGAAAGAGGAAGCTGTTGTAACTCAGGCATACAGTGTCCGATCTGCCCCAAACTTCACATGTGTGATAAGAGTCCTGGTCTAAAGACATCTATATGCCAATATTCAGTTAGTCATAGCACCACCTGCTGGCAACAGGAAATGGCATGCTTTACAATGTAATTCACTCCCAGAAACACATTTCAATATGCCACAAAGAACCAAACATACCAGAAACATGTTAAATCATGCAACACTTGATTTAATAAGTGATAATGTTTGCGATTAATGCCACGGAACAGGTTTCAAAATTAGGTGTGCCAAAATGGCTCGATAGTGCCACCTACAAAATTTCAATTAAGTGCACTTCACGCTACGTTTTACGCACAGGTATGAAATTCAATAGACAGATGTAACAGCCCAATACCAACAAAAACGTCCTTGGGTGCAAAACCCGAAAACCCTACAGGAAGTGAGATAGACATACTTCCAGACATACTTCAACAAACTCCTCCTAGAGCTATAATCAGATCAACGTCATATTTGGTCAGTCTAATCTGAAGGCCTTTGCAACATTAAATTGCGAAGATGTAGAATCTTCCTTCAAGGGTCCGTGTTGGCCTGACAAAGTTCGAAGTTTTGCGATTAAAAAGGAAGTTGTTGTAACTCGGGCATACAATGTCAGATCTGCCCCAAACTTCACATGTTTTATTAGAGTCCTGGCCTGAAGACATCTACATGGCAATATTCAGTTACAGTCATAGCACCACCTGCGGGCAACAGGAAATTACGTTTTACACTGTGATTAACTTCTCATAGAAATAAAACCAGAACCACATCATACATGGTCAGTCTAATCTTAAGGCCTTAGTGAAGTTAAATAGCAAAGATCTTGAGTTTTCGTTGAAGGACGTGTCTGTGGGAGCTTGACAAAGTCTGATGTTTCGCCATGAAAGAGGAAGCTGTTGTAACTCAGGCATACAATGTCCGATCTGCCCCAAACTTCACATGTGTGAGAGTCCTGGCCTAAAGATATCTACATGCCAATATTCATTTAGTCATAGTGCCACCTGTTGGCAACAGGAAATAGCATGCTTTGCACTGTAATATATTCCCTGAAACACATTTAAATATGCCATGAAAAATCCAAACATGCTAGAAACACTTTAAATCGTGCAACACTTGACTAAGTGCTAATGTATGCGATTAACGCTATGAAACAGGAAGCTGTTGTAACTCAAGCATACAATGTCCAATCTGCCTCAAACTTCACGTTTGATCAGTGCCCTGGCGTGAAGACATCTACATGCCAAACTTAAGTTATAGTCATATTGCCACTAGCTGATAGCAGGAAGTGTGGCAAATACAAATGACTGACATTATCCTCCTATATTTATGTACTTAAATGCATATTGCCCACTGTGTTCTTTTTTCCTAAAGCCATTGGGTGGCTGTGGCACGGGTGTGAAGGCCCTTTCATCGCTGCTTGCAGCTTTAATTCTTCTTCTCCAAAATGAATCACATTAATGGGGGCCTAAACATGCTCAAAAATTCATGAAACATTGAACACGTGTCAGAAGTGGTGAAAATTTACGTCTGATATAGGTTTCAGAATTAGGTCAATTTTTAGAATTAAAATGGCTTGATAGCGCCACCTACAAAATTTCAGTGAAGTGCTCCTCGCGCTACGTTTCACGTACAGGTATGAAATTTGGTAAACACATGTAACAGCCCAATACCTACAAAAAAGTAAAAATCTGGTACAAAATCTGAAAACCAACAGGAAGTCAGATATTTAGATTTTTTTCTGCAAAACTTGTGCAGTTTTTGCCATTGCCAGAGGTTGTACTTTGACAAGCTCCTCCTAGGGCTTTAATCAGATCAACATCATATTTGGTCAGTCTAATCTAAAGCCCGATGTAACGTTAAATTGTGAAGATCTAGTGGCGGCCTGACAAATTTCGATGTTTTACCATGCAACAGGAAGTTGTTGTAACTTGGCCATACAGTGTCCGATCTGCCTCAAACTTCACATGTGTGATACGAATCCTGGCCTGAAGACATCTACATGCCAGTATTCAATTAGTCATAGCGCCAACTGCTGGCAACAGGAAATGGCATGCTTTACAGTGTAATTCACTCCCAGAAACACATTTAACTATGCCATGAAGTACCAAACATGTTAGAAACACATTAAATCATGCAACACTTGGCTAAGTGCTAATGTATGCAATTTATGCCACGAAACAGGAAGTTGTTGTAACTAAGGCATACATTGTCCAAACTGCCCCAAACTTCACATTTGCTAATAGTCATGACCTGAATACATCAACATGGCAATATTCAGTTATAGTCAAAGTGCCATCTGCTGGCAGCAGGAAGTGTGGTGCATCAAATTGACTTTGCCATATTTCTCCTCTATGTATCCACTTAAATGAATGTTGCCCACTTTTTGCAGGCCAAATAAAGGACAAAATCAAGAGAATTATTATTTCACTTCATTCAGGCATTCAACAAAAGAAATATTTTGGCCTTTATAGAAAACCATACACATGTGCAAAAATAATTTGAACCACAATTTGAATCACAACCAAGAACAATAATAACAATGAAAAATAAAATAATCAATAAACGTTTCTCGAAATAAAGAAGAGGCCCTAGCCCTTTTGTGTAGAGCTAGGGCCTATAAATTGTGAAGGATTGTGAGATCTAAAGAAGCTTTGAAAGCGTGGAAATAGGACCGTTTGGGACCATCTCTTCTAATTTTGAGATTCCAAGAGGCACTCAGCAGTCGAATTTAAAAAGGAGTAGAATTAAAAAAAAAAAAATCCCCAAACCCTTTTGCCGTCCGGTATGTTCCGTTTCGATTGCCACATCAACTCGTCCTTGTGCAGAGTAGCCTATACATTCAAAGATGCAAACGCAATCTTCCAGTTGTACTCACCAAGGATTGAATCTCCAGCAATCTTGGTTAGGTTATACACCAAAGATGACCTCAATACAACGTGCAGCAGTTCCGTCATATCCACCTGGCTCTCACTTCCACGACTCATCTCTCCTTCATTTCCCCTACCGGTTCTTATTGTCTCCTTTCCCTTTTTTTCATCATTATCTTTTATGATTTTCCTTCAGATAAATAAATAAGGACAGTTATCATAATCAATTGATTTCAAAATTTGTTATTTATTTTGCTTATTCGTTAAGTGAAGGTGATAATGTGAATGAAAAACTGACAATGTGAAAGTGTAATGATCTGTTACAAAGTATTTATTATTTTTCTTCTCCCCTAAAACAAATCGTGCAGACCAAATCGTAAGTGCTAGAGACTTGAAACTTGGCCAAATGGTAGTCCTCAATTTGGGGAGAACCTCAGAAGTTATGACCCCAATCGGCCAATAGGTAGCGCTACAACGATCAAAAGTAAATTAGCTATTAACTCCTAGACCGTTTGTCCTAGAATCAAATGTCTTATATCATTGTAATCCTTGGCTCTGACGGACAAAATGTATATCGCCGATTTCATTCCTGTCAGGGAAAATTTTCCTCCATTTTGAATTTTTTCCAAAACCTACTTATGCTAACTAGTCCTAGGTTTTTCGCCTGATCAGAACCAAACCAGTGCAGAAATGTTCTCTGGAGTGTTAATTTGTTAATAAATGTTCATTTTGATTCACGGTCACTAAGGGGCACCAAAATGTATGACTTTTACTAAAATGGCTGTTACTCGAGAACAAAATTAGATATTTGCACCAAACTCAGTATACATGTGTATGGGCTCAATCTTTAGTCACGATAAAAAAAGTGTTGATTTCACACTAGGTGGTGCTATGACTAAAAAAAACCCATGAAAACAGCTGTAACTATGCAACCGTTAGTCCGATTGACTTGAAATTTGGCATGCAGTGTCTTGGTCCAAGGGGGCATGATAGTTTATGAGAACATTTGCGTATCTCAAAAAACATGGCCGCCATCGGTCAATGATGTTTAAGCACCTATTAGACAAGGTTAATGGAGCCCAATTGGAATGAAACTCCATGTTCGACTCACGGGCCTAGAGGTCTGTAAGAATTTTGAAAGAAATTTCAGAATCAATATCGATTCCATTGACAATATTAGATGTAAAGTATGATTACGACAATGAGTGGGACCTGACACGTGTTGTCTAATACTAATAGAGTTTAGAATGTCTGCAAATGCCAATCCCAATGAGTCCTTTTTATTATCTACATGGATATTAAAATCACTAACAACAAGGACTTTATCTGCAACTAGTACTAACTCTGATAGAAAATCAGCAAATTCTTTGATAAAGCCTGTATACAGTAGCCAGCACAAATGTCAACTTACATAATGTTACGTAAAGTACCATCACTTCGAAGGAATTATATTTGAAAGAATTTTGACTAATACTGTAAATATTACTATAAATTACAGCAACACCTCCCCCTTTGCCTTTCTGACGAGTGTTGATAATTATAACCTTGAGAGCTAGACTCATTTAAAGTAATGTAATCATCCGGTTTTCGTCAAACACAGCACATCTACATTATTGTCTGTGATAATATAATTTACAATAAGTGATTTTGAAGAAAGGGGTCTGATATTTAACCCAAGTTTTATCATTTGTTTATCATTATTATCTCTATTTTTTATTTGTTGAACATCAATTAAATTTTTACCATTAAATGGGTTTGGAAGTTTTTTGTTTTTACTAATTCAGGGTACAGACTAGTGTTGTCACGGTACCAAAATTCCAGTAGTCGGTACCGATACAATGAAAATTGTATGGTTCTCGGTACCAATTTCGGTACCACAGCAAAATCTATTGGAACTATTTTACTATTTTATATAGCCAATTTTAAAAACATTAAATATGATTTAGAATGTGTATGTTTGTGTGTATATATAGGCTACCTCAATTAAATACATTTTGAAATAATAAAAAAAAAATGCTCAAACATTTATTGTGTACTGTTGAAAAAAACAGCATATGCTGGTAAGGTAGGTTTTGAAGCTGTATTCTGGTCAAATGCTGGTCCTAAACTGGTCCTGCTGGTCCATGGTAGTCCTAAGCTGGTCCTGGACCAGCATAAACCAGCTCAAACCACCATACCAGCTTCAAAACCTACTTTATCAGCATATGCTCGTTTTTTCAACAGGGGTATGTTACAACAGAGATGGCACGGAGGCAGATGTAAAAGCAAGTACAGTGTTTTATTGATATCAGCAGAGAAATACAGTGAGTATATGGTAATGGTAGAAGCTTGGTATGTTGATTGAAGAAGTGATACTGTCCTTTTGATGATTGCAGATGGAATACGGAGAAGCACGTTGAAGACTGGAGACTGGGAACACTCACACACAGTTGGATAAGCACACGGGGAAGACTGGAGACACTGGAGACGTTGGAAGCAGGTAAGTAGCAGATTGGAGTCCTTGAGGTAAGTACACATGGAGCTTTGGTATAAACGAGACCGGACAGTGACTGTGTGTGGGTGTGGGTGTGGGGTTTTTGAGGTGGTGGTGATAGCAGTGCTGATGATGTGCAGGTGGCGGTGATTAGTATTCTGGTGATTGAGTGCGTGGGTAATGGATGGAGGTGGAACCTGACGTGTCTGTGACAGTACCCCCCCTCCCACGGCCCGCTCCTGAGGGCCGAGGACCCCAACGTCGTGGTGGTCGTCCTCTTGGGCGTGGGGCAGGTCTGTCAGGGTGGCTGGCGTGGAATGCTTGTAGAAGATTGGGATCGAGGATATCGTTTCTAGGCACCCATGAGCGCTCTTCGGGGCCGTAGCCCTCCCAGTCGACGAGGTATTCCAGTAGACCACAACAGCGCCGGGAGTCCAGTATCTCGCAAACCTCGTAAGCAGCACCGTCGTCCAGGATGAGTGGAAGGGGGGGTTCGGCGGCTGCCATGTCAGGTTCTGTGGAGGGAGAAACAGAAGGGTGGTGAGGCGTTAGTAGAGAGACATGGAAGGTAGGAAGAATTTTGTATCGTGGTGGAAGTTGTAAACAATACGTGACGGGGTTGATCTGTCTGGTGATGGTGAATGGGCCAATAAAGCGAGGACTCAGCTTCCTCCAGGGCAGACGCAGTCTGATGTCCTTGGTTGACAGCCAGACCTTCTGCCCCGGTTGGTAGGACGGAGCATTGGAGCGCCGAAGGTCTGCTGTCATCCTGCGTCTGCGCAGGGCTCTCTGCAGTTGATGGTGGGCTGAGTCCCATACCCTCTCGCTCTCCCGGAACCAGTAGTCCACTGCGGGGACATTGGAGGGTTCCCCGTCCCAGGGGAACAGCGGGGGTTGGAAACAGAGTACGCATTGGAAGGGTGTTAGACCGGTGGAAGGGAGAGAGTTCTGGGCGTACTCGGCCCAACCGAGATACTGGTTCCAGGAGTTCTGGTGGCCATGACAGAAGGTACGCAGGAAGCGGCCAATCTCCTGGATCTTCTGTTCTGTCTGCTCGTTCGTCTGAGGATGGTAGCCGGATGACAGACTGATGGTCACAACCAGGAGTGACAGACACGGGAGATGAATTGGGGCCCTCGGTCTGATACGATGTCTTCGGGGATTCCATAATATCGGAAGACGTGGTTAAGCATGAGCTCAGCTGTAGTTAAGGCGGTAGGTAAACCTCTCAGGGGGATGAGACGGCAGGCCTTGGAGAATCGGTCTACTACCACTAGCACACAGGTGTGACCATCCGATCCCGGGAGATCCGTGGTAAAGTCAACCCCCAGGTGTGACCAAGGTCGCTCAGGAACGGGCAGCGGAGAGAGCTTGCTGGCTGGCAGGTGACGAGGGCTCTTGGCGATGGCGCACTCCCTGCAGCCCTGCACGTACCTTCTGACTTCCCTGGCCATGTTGGGCCACCAGAAGCGCTCCTTTAGCAGCGAGAGGGTCTCATTGACCCCCGGGTGACCAGTGCCCGACGTGTCCGGGTGATGTACTGAAGGCCCTGGGGACAACCCGGCGGAGTGTAGGAGGAGGCATTGGAGGAGGTAGAGTTTCTTCGGACCATTGGATAGGATTCACGAAGATGGTGTCTGGAAGGATGGTTTCGGGAGATTCATTCTTTTCCTCAGGAGCATGGAGACGGGATAATGCATCAGCTTTAATGTTCTTGGAACCGGGGCGATAGGAGATTGTGAAATCGAATCTGGAGAAGAACATGGCCCAACAGGCTTGTCGAGGGTTGAGTCTTTTGGCAGCTTTGAGGTATTCCAAGTTCTTATGGTCTGTGAGTACTTGAAAGGGATGATTGGCGCCCTCCAACCAATGCCTCCATTCCTCCAGCGCTAACTTGACGGCCAGGAGCTTGCGGTCACCGATGTCGTAGTTGACCTCCGCCGGGTTGAGTTTACGGGAGAAGGCACATGGATGGAGTCTACTTGGATTCCCCTGCTGCTGTGATAGTACCGCTCCCACTCCATTGGTGGAAGCGTCCACCTCGACGACAAAAGGCAGGTCAGGGTTCGGTGGACGAGGAGGGGAGCGGGGGTGAAGGCTTCCTTGAGGGCTTCGAAGGCGTTGGTGGCATCTTCGGACCAGGACAGACTTGGGCTGATGACGGAGGAGGTTGGTTAGTGGGTGGACAATGGAACCGTAGTTTTTGATGAAACGGCGGTAGAAATTGGCGAAGCCGAGGAAGCATTGGAGTTCTTTGATGGTTGAGGGAGCAGGCCAGGACTTAATGGCTTCTACCTTCCCCTTGTCCATCTGGATGCCACTGTGATCAATGAAGTATCCCAGGAAATGGACTGAGGGCTGGTGAAAGGAACACTTTTCTGCCTTGAGGAAAAGATGGTACTGCCGTAAGCATTGGAGGACCTCCGCAACGTGGTGGCGATGTTAGGCCAGGCTCCGGGAGTAAATCAAGATGTCATCAATGTACACGAGTACAAACTTGTGGAGGAACTCCCGGAGCACCTCATGAATGAAATCCTGGGATACGGATGGGGCGTTGACAAGATATTCATAATGGCCGGTGGGCGTGACGAAGGCGGTCTTCCACTTGTCCCCCTCGCATATCCGGATGAGGTTGTACGCGCTGCGGAGGTCCAGCTTAGTGAACACAGTGGCACCACAGAGATGTTTCAGGGTCGCTGGTACGAGGGGAAGTGGATACCGGAACTTGACTGTTATTTTGTTAAGGGAACGATAGTCTATGCAAGGCCGCAAGCCTCCGTTCTTTTTTGCCACAAAGAAGAAACTTGAGGCAGCAGGGGAAGTAGACGGGCGTATATATCCTTGGTTAAGGGCCTCTTCGATGTATTCTTCCATTGCCTTCTCGTCTGGCACTGACAAAGGGTAGATCCTTCCCCTAGGCACTGGTTCACCCAGTAACAGATCTATGGCACAGTCCCATGGGCGGTGTGGAGAAAGCTTGGAGGCGCGTTGCGGGCAAAAGACATCGCTGAAGGGGGTGTAACAGGATGGAATATCAGTGGAGTGTTTTTCTATGGGGCTTTCAATGGAAGTAGTACAGATGGAGATCTTCTTGGAGCTTGGATACTTGGGAACTGGAAGTTCAGAGAAGCAACTGAAGAAACAGCGTTCGCCCCACTTCAGGATCTCGCCCGTGCGCCAGGAGATGGTGGGGCTGTGCTGTTCGAGCCACGGACACCCTAGAACCACGTCAGCGGTGGAATCCTCCAGAACCAGCAAATGAATGTCTTCAACGTGTAGGATACCTACACGAAGTTGAAGGGGTCCCACACAGCGGCTGATCCTCTTCCTGCTTAGGGGTTTGCCCGTGATGGAGTGGACTTGGTAGATGGTCAGAGAGGGCGAGGTTTTGAGTTTGAGGTGTCGGCAGAGGGAGCCTGAGATGAAGTTTCCTGCTGACCCTGAGTCGAGGAGCGCCACCACTGGAACAGATACATCAACAGCAGTAAGGTTTACAATAGTAGTGAGTGGTTTTATCTTCTTAATGGAGGGAATGTTGGCACTCACCAATGGTAGAGGAGGACGAATTGGGCATGCGGAGATTGCATGCCCCGAAGATCCATAGTATAAACATAAGTTCAGGGTCAGCCTTCTTTGGCGTTCTGAGGGAGATAGACGGGAATTATCCACATGCAGGGGTTCGTTGGCTGGTTCTGGGGAGCTGACGGGTTCGGATTGGCAGGAAAAGATGGTGGAAAGTGGCTGGCCCTGGTGCTCATTGAGACACGACTGCATACGAGTGCCTACGCGGATGGCGAGCTGGATGAAGCGTTCGAGGCTGATGGAATCCTCATGTGCAGCAAGGTTCCAACCCCTGATGAAAGGAAGTGATGAGGGCTTGTTCGTTCCTTCCACTACTGGCGGCTAGCGTCCGGAACTGCAAGGCATAATCAGTCACTGAATTTGATCCTTGTTTCAAATTATAGAGTTTCTCACCAATAGAAGAGTTAGTCAAGGGGGTTCCAAAGACTTCGCGGAAGTGGGTGACGAATGAAGAGTATGATTTCACCACAGAACCTTTTTGAGTCCAGAGCGAGTCGGCCCACTGGAGCGCCATGCCTTGCAGTTGGGAGAATATGAACGCTATTTTAGCCGTGTCGTTGGGGTAGAGATGCGGTTGCATCTCCAGGACTAACTCATATTGCAGGAGGAATCCGCTGCAATCTTCTGCCGATCCAGAGTAGGGCGCCGGTCGGGCCATGGGACTGGCTTGCATCATCGTTGGCGGAGTGGAAGAAGTGGAGGCAGAAGCGGCAGCAGGTGATGGTGACGGTGGTTGTGGGGTGAGTGCTCGGCGCAAAGCGACAACGAGCTCTTGAAATGGGTCCTGGGAACTCATGCTGATATCCTGTTGGTATGGTCCGGTGTTCTGTTACAACAGAGACGGAACGGAGGCAGATGTAAAAGCAAGTACAGTGTTTTATTGATATCAGCAGAGAAATATGGTGAGTATATGGTAATGGTAGAAGCTTGGTATGTTGATAGAAGAAGTGATACTGTCCTTTTGATGATTGCAGATGGAATACAGAGCAGCACGTTGGAGACTGGAGACTGGGAACACTCACACACAGTTGGATAAGCACATGGGGAAGACTGGAGACACTGGAGACGTTGGAAGCAGGCAAGTAGCAGATTGGAGTCCTTGAGGTAAGTACACATGGAGCTTTGGTACAAACGAGACCGGACAGTGACTGTGTGTGAGTGTGGGGTTTTTGAGGTGGTGGTGATAGCAGTGCTGATGATGTGCAGGTGGCGGTGATTAGTATTCTGGTGATTGAGTGCGTGGGTAATGGATGGATGTGGAACCTGACTTGTCTGTGACAGGGTAACAGACGTGCTTGTTTATTTGAGCTATTCCGTCAGTGAAACAACACACTATAGCCTGTAAAACCATGAAATAAATATCTGTAAATAATGGTAACTTAAATAATAAGAAAGTTAAATATTATTTCAAAAAACATTCATTTTTTATTTCCACACAAAGACGCGTCATTAGCCTAAATCCCGTTATTACTTTGATATAGACTGCTTTGCGCTTTGAGTGGGATGTGGGACACGAGCAGGAAAGAGACCATTTCTCTTAAATAATATCTTCGTTATCTCTTGATGTTACAAACAACTGACACTTGTTGTAAAAGGTGTGAAGAGCGAGTTTTATCCTCCGCAGGGGCAAGACATTCAGGCTATGTTTGGTTTAGCGCTGCCAGAGAAAACGAAAGTAAAAATCACTGGTGTGTGAAACGCGCAATACAAATAAACTTCACGCGCCTTAGAAAGTCTAATAACGAGCGCAAACTGTTAAATAGAAATAGACGGCAAGCAAAAAGGTTCCTGTCCTACGGTGTTTTTTCTAGAATGCGAATAGCCTAATAGGCCTAAATGCGAACGAAAGAAACGCTTATAATCCCCTGCATGAGTGAAGATTTGGGAAAAGAAACAGATGTTCAGTGGAATAACTAATGGTTAAATTCTCTGATAATCAGGTGACCAGATCGCGATTCGGAAAACAGATTAGGAAGCTTAAATGTATGGACTCACATACCTCTCTCATTCGGCATTAACCAAAATGTTTCCATGGCTGCGAAGTCACATTTAATTGCTAACCTATTATTTCTTCTGTAAACAAAGCTTTGTGCTTCACTCGTGTCATATTCACGTAAATACTGCCACAGCCCTATAAGTGGGTACCGAATATACCCGGATTCTCGCTACTACCAGTACTACAGAAATGCTGGTATCGTCACATTTTCAAAATTTCATTACTGACTTGGTACCGAAGTACCGGTACTTTTGACAACACTAGTACAGACACAGTCTCTATGTGATAATATATATAGGTGTAAGATTTTCTATGTGTTGGGAATTATCTGACTTCTGTAACGTGAGGCAGCTAGCAGATGGTCGGTTTAGCTAGTCTGTCTGCTTCCTGACTTGGGCCCCAGTTTGTCATGTTTCAGACTATGTACCATATTACTAGAGAGAAGAGCAGCACCATCACGAGAGGGATGAATACCATCTCTTTTCAACAGGTCAGGTCTGCCCCATAAACTCTTCCAATTGTCTATGAAACCTATATTATTTTGCGGACACCACTTGGACAGCCAGCCATTGAGTGATGATAATCTGCTAACTATCTCATCACTCCGACAAACAGGAAGGGGACCAGAGCAAATTACTTCTCCTGACATTGTACTTGCGAGTTCACACACGTCTTTAATGTTAGTTTAAGTGATCTCCGACTGGCGAAGTCGAACATCATTAGTGCTGACGTGAATAATCATTTTAGAGTATTTACAATTAGCATTAGCCAGCACTTTTAAATTTGCTTTGATGTCAGGTGCTCTGGCTCCCAGCAAATATGTGACTATGGTGGCTGGTGTCTCTATTTTCATGTTCCGTGTAACAGAATCGCCAATAACTAGGGCATTTTCAACCGGATTCTCAGTGGGTGCGTCACTGAGTGGGGAGAACCTGTTTGATGTTCTTATTGGAATGGAAGAGTGATGTTTTCCGCGGCCACCTCACCGTTACCCAAGTGCCCTGCTGCACGGGCTCTACAGCCGGAACCGAACAATGTACAGAGTTCATTAAGCTAGTCGCATCCAAAACAGTATCTGATGCCCTTGCATCTGATGCCCCCCTTGCACCCTTGCAACACCACAGCTGTTTGATGAATGCGTTGAAAAAGGAGCGCGCGAGAGACTGATGACGCTAGCTATTAACAAGCATGTTGTAACAGTGATTTAGATTCAAAGATTACACGCTAGCGATATCAGATTAATGTGGTAGGCAATATTATATATAAGGTAATAATAATATAAGCAAAAATGAATAAAAGTAAGAGATTCAAAACAAAGCTATATGGAGCTTTGTTTTGCTATACAGAGAGACACACGCAAACCACTCTGAGCAGCGAGGCAGCAACACCACTTGATGTATAATGCATTATAAAGGTATTCATAATGTACATTATAATGCATTACATAATAATGTAACTTGGTTAAATAATTGTAATCAAAGTTAAAATACTTGTGTAAATGTATTACATTACAATGTATTATAATGTAATATATTATGTTCATGTATTAGTTATAATGTATTATAAGTGTGGTTACAATTATTCATGAGACCATAAAATTCATTATAATGTGCATTACAAATCATAATTAATGCATTAAAAATACCTTTATAATGCATTCTATGTAAAGGCTTTAAAGGTAGCGCAGACGGTGTTTTTCATAAACACTTTGTTATACTGGTTGAAACTCTCTTTACATCCTGATAGCAATAAATAATACAATAGAAGTGGTCTAAATATTACAAAATGCACATATATTCTCTGTGGAAGTCTTAGGACCTAAACATGTTCATCCAATCATTGCATTCGGTCTGAATGCAATGATAGGATGTCCTACCTGCCTGTCAACGTATCCATACCTCTGCTCACCCTGCTCACGAAGGCATCACACATCATCAGTGCGTTCCGTAAGGCCAGTCACATTTTACAGTTCCTCCTGATCCAAAAAAACAACGAGCCTATGCTGCATTCACGGCATGTCGTACTGTAATTACAAGATGGCAACCCGTGACATTCTACCTGGAGCTGCTCACATCCTCAGATTCAGATTTATGCATTTCTATGGCAACACTGTCAACGCTGAAATGAATCTGCAGCAGTGGTACAAGTCAGAGCTCTGTAAGTTGTTTACATTCATTATTATTGTAATGTTCTGTGCTTTGAGACATCAGGCAATTTGACGGCATCTCTCGTGACACTTTGCAGACTCTGGCTGCGTGTGTTCATGTGTTTTGGAGGAGGTGTGGCTTTGGGGAGCACTGTGAAGGGAGGGTGGGATCTAATGTTTTCAACACTTGCTTGCTATTGCTAGCCTCTCCGAAATTGCCTACCATACCTTTAAGTGATACCAAACTTTCTATTCATCAATAAATTCAAATAACATCCTAATATTATTATCCTAATAAAAATATTAATGTTACGCTGAAGACTGGAGTAATGGCTGGAGTTATATTTGAAAATATTTTACAACTGAAAACAATAATGTAACATAAAAAGTCAGAGGCAGTGAATACAATTTATATGCACTGTAAATATGGCATGTATCCTTCTAATGGAAGACAACATATGATATCGTATGAATGTAGAAATAGAAGAACATGTAATTTATTAATGCATCACTTGTCATTGATATCATTCCAGTTCAAGACTGGCATTACAGTCCAACCGAGATTTACAGCCAGGAAGTCAAAGACAAGGTGCCTTCTAGCTTGTTTTTAGCGCTCTTTAGATCTGTAAGATGAACAGATTGTCCAAACTGTTACAGTTTAAGATATTTTATCCCTGGTAATTATGAAATGGATCAGGTTGTTTTTGTGAGTTAATATATCATTTCAAAGAGCTGTTTCTCTGTTTATTTCAGCTTCTTCAGTGACAAAAGTTCCCTATTCTTCTCCACTCTCAATGTCACGATCCTTATCCTCTGCTAGCCTGTGAGTATATGATCAGTTCAGATCCCTCAGGAAGGTTTCTTTAGTTCTTTAGTTTCGCATTTCACATAGTTTCGTAATTCTTTGTTTTTATATTGATTTATTAACTTTAAACTGTTTCATACTCAACAGTACAAAACAGAACTGACACAACAGAGAAATTTATACCGTATTTTAATTGCATTCTAACTGTCTGTGTTTGATGGTTTCTTTGAAAAATCATTAACATCCCATATGAATGTCTATGAAATAGTATCTGTCATGTCTGTTTTTTTTTCAATATAGTCTATGCTTTAATCATTGAAAGTCTTGCTTGTGATTGTAACATTAGTTTGGTTGTTCTTTCTCAGAGCTGATAGCGTAGAAATCAACAGCAGGGGGCTCTCTCACAAAGTAAACTTACTCTGTTTTTTTCTGTATACTTATCCTTATGTGGTTTTCTTTATAGTATATACAACTGTCATTACTTTGCAATCCTATTCCTCTGTTTCTCCATCTAGCCAGATGTATTGAGTAGGATTTGTCTCAGAAGCTCACAGCAGAACTGCCCCATAGGTTTGTCAGCGCTATAGATTGTGGTGTTTTCAGATATTCATCATTGCCGTTTTTTTTTTTTTTTTTTTTTTTTGGTTTTTGATCACCTGGACAGGGTCATCATTTTCTCCCCCTCAAGTTGTTATAAACCTGTATAAATTCTTTGTTGTGCTGTACACAAAGGAAGATATTTGGAAAATTGTTTGTAACCAAGCAGATCCTCATTGACTACCATAGTAGGAAAAAATACTATGGTAGTCAATGGGGGGCGAGATCGGCTTGGTTACAAACATTCTTCCAAATATCTTCCTTTGTGTAGAACAGAACAAAGAAATGTATACAGGTTTGGAACTACTTGAAGGGGAGTAAATGATTACAAAATGTTCAGTTTTGGGTGAACTATCCCTTTTAAAACACAATAAACGGATAGTCACGTGTCAGACTGTTAGTTGGAAAGGTCTCAGCTAGTAAAAAGCATATTTTTCTGCAATTACTACAGCAAGTATTTCTATGAATGTACACTTATGATCAAAACAACAGTAGTGATGGGGAATCTACTCTAAAAGAGTAATTTCCCAGGGTTGCCAACTCTCACGCATCTGGCGTGACACTCACGCTTTCAGCATCAATCTCACGCTCTCACGCACACGCAAGAAATGTCACGCCAAAATCTATTCTTCTCCCCTCTCAATCCGTTACTTTCTGTTGATGACTAGACTAGATGTTACATCTCCCTACAACGTTCTCATTGCAGTATTCTCTGATCGTTGATTGGCTGAAAACCTTGCACGTGATACGTCAGTTGCGTGTGAGGAGAGAGAGCCCCGGCCGCGCGTGCGCACTCAATATACAGAGCGGCCAAAGCACAGAAGGTCTTCAGCACTCCCGGATCGTGCACACTCCGCCGCTGGCCAGGCTGCTTCTGCTTTACACACCATGGCCGTTATTTTCTCGAGAGCAGTTTTCTCATAGCTTCGCAACGCAATACTCGTTCCCTTATTTCTCAGGGAACCGAGGTTACGTAAGTAACCGAGTAACGTTACGTTATATACGTTTTGTTATATAACAACCGATATGACAACTTTAGCACATTTATCAGCTATACATTCATTCAGTGTTTTCCATTAATGACCCTCTGCTGCCGCCACCGTTTCATAATGAACTGAAAATGTAAAACATACTACGTTTGCCAACGAACTAATATCGAAACTGTGATATGGCTTTGTGCCTTTATAAAACAGCAAAAGACAGTGATTAAGTATATAGGCTATACAGTCTGTCTGTGCTGCGTGTTTTAAAGAGAAGAGCGCGCATTTGTGCACGCGATCAGCTGGTGATCTGGTGATCAAAATAAAAGCGCAAGGATATCTTTTAAAAAGAAATGAGTACAAAAGTATTGTAAAAAAAAAAAATTTTTGAACCCTTTTTAATGTCCAGGTACAAGTCAATGCTGTTTCTTTGTTCAATTTGCACACTGTACATGGGTTGAAGCTCTTAATTTTGAGTTTCCAGAGTGCACCAGATTGATGCATTTAACCTTAAAATGTACAAAATTTTCTTCCGGGGGGGCATACCCCCGGACCCCCCTAGCGGAGGTACATCCAACAAAGTTCTACAAATTACAGTGTCAAATAATGTACATTTTCATACGACAACAAAAGCTCCTTTCATGTCATTAAAGCTATTAATAGAAAATTGAAATGTCTTAGGACAAATATAGATTTGGAATAAGCCCTTAATGTTTACAATGTCTGGCTCCGCCCCTGTCAGGTAACTAAACTGACAAAAAATAAAATAAATTATTTCACCCCAATGATACTAAGTAAACATGGACTGACATTGATTTTTAAAATTAGGATTACCAAATATTTTCTCCGCGCACACGCGCAAACTGATTTTTTTACAAAGTCTCACTCCAGCCAAAGTCCCAAAGTTGGCAACCCTGAATTTCCTCTTAGTAGCCCTAGTGTTGGAGTTGACTCCAGCACAGGAATCGACTCTCGTTGTTGACTCCATTACTCTGTCCAAGCTGTTTTTTTGCACTATTACAAGAGATGTCAACAGGCTTATTACCCTCACCCGACCGTTTAGATGAATTAGATGAATTCATTAAAGAATACATTACCTTCTCTCAGGGGCGTAAATTTCATCGGACAGTAGGGGGGGGACAATAAACATAAAATTTCTCAAGAGCAATTTTTGAAGGGGACACAAATAATACAGCCACAATTTTACTTATAAAGGATATATGTAATGTTACACAGAAGAAAACCTTACTACTATTATTAGTGTAGCATGTAAACTGCCATTATGCTCAATGTTTCTCTTTGGTTCAATAAAAAAACTTACTAAATTGACCAAAATATTCAAAATCATTTATTTATTGGAATATTTTTGAAGTTTTTTTACAACCAAGTCACCAAAATATGATGAATATACTTTGAGCAAAACCCAACACACAACAGTGAATCTTCTAGCCTTATTACAGTTCACATATTCTTATCACACTGTTAATTGTTGTTGGTGTGGGTGACATAGTATCCAACAAGCTATTGTAAACAAGCTACCAAACACGCTAGGTAACATTATAATTGCTAAAATAGCGGACTCACGAAAAAAAAAAATCATGTTATCATCTTGCTTTTTTTTGTTATGACTAATTACTCAGCGTCGTCAGCATTAAAGCAAAAATAACCACTTCATCCGATGTTTTTGAATAAAATAGCCTTAACAGCCTACTTACTAGAGCTCCTCTCAACTACCGTCTGTCTTCTCTCCTGCCGGCGCCGCCGGATTTCTACACGCACGAGTGTGACGTTATATGAACCAAACCACTGTGAGGCAAGGGAGGGGTGACTCAAAATGTTTCTAAACTTAAAACGCCTGTTTGCGTTTGTATTGCTTTACTTCTTACACAGTTATTTTAAAAACATATCATTTATTTACAATACTTAGAGTGGTATTTAATTATATTTTTTTGGGGGGGACAGCACTCAGACAGGGGGGGGTCATGTCTACCCCGCCACCCCTGCCTTCTCTCTCATTTATTTAATTATTAGAACAAGGCTTTTACTCGTGACTTTTCCCTCTTTAAAATTAGGTAGTATTGGCAAGAACTAGGAAATGGTGACGCATCATTTCAAGGTAATGTCTTTTCTAAACTGGACTAATTTGGCCAGTCAAGCTAGAGTCGCCTGTTCTTCGAAGTCTTTTAAACAAATAAGATTTATATAAGAAGGAGGAAACAACGGTGTTTGAGACTCACTGTATGTCATTTCCATGTACTGAACCAGGGCTCTCAAGTTTTGAACTGAGTTCAGAGTGAGATTTCGGCGGCAGCGACGGGGGTTTGGGTGGGGACGGGGGTCTGATATGAAAAATGACACATTCGTACAAATAAAAAAATATTTATTTAATTCAGCATTTTAGTGTGTATCATGAGTGAGTGAGTGAGTGAGTGTGAGAGAGAGAGAGAGAGAGAGATAATGGTAATTTAATTATACACATTATATTGTTGTTTTTCCTCAACATTATAATGTAAAACAATATAAACATGGTAACCATATTCCGACTCTAGTGTAGCCTACGTTATATGTACCTTACGTTCGGCACGATAACTGACGCGATCTGCTTTACTAATGTTTTTTCCCGCTCACTGCTTGAGCTTATAATGCTTTTGTTCTTTAGGCCTATATTTTTTGTTTACACATATTGTTTAATGTTTTAAACTGAATGAAATCCTTGAGATAAAACGTAAACTTGTTGTGTATATTACCTAATCATAAGTTTGTTCAGAAATGGTGACGACAACTTGAATAAAAAAAAATTAAAAAAACGTCTCTCTCATTTTCTCAAAATAACGTAATTTAAAGCTGCTGTCTGCGATTTTTGGCCCTCTAGCGGTTAATAAACAGAACTGCACGCGTCTTGCGGAGGAACATTCTAGCCGGAGCTAGTTTTCTCCGTGTATGTCTCTATGGCGAGTCACAAAGTTACTGTGATACTCTGCGGCGAATCCTACCAGTCTGGTCTGAAATAGTCCGAATATAAACACTTATTATAAGTGTACCATAATGATTCAGGGTAAGACAAAAACACGGTTTGGAAAATGGATTCATGTTGTATATTCTCATTATATAATTTTTGTAAATTTTTAACACAAAAAAAAGTTGCGGACTGCAGCTTTAAATACACGAATATTCGTTTTTTTTTACTAGCCCAAATATTCGAATACAATATTTTGGAAAAATGCCCATCCCTACTAGCTAGGCAAGTTCACGTAACGTACTCTGGTCAGACTCTTAACTACCAGCTGCCTGGACAAATATTCCCCAGCAATTTGATGAGATGACTGTACTCATAGGATATTGTCCCACGTCGATCACGATCAGTCTGTAGCCAGATGTGAATCAATGTGACTGACAGATGTCCTCTTCTAACTACTTCAGCGAGCATCTCAGTGAGCGAGCCCGTGAATCACAGAATGTGTCGTTGGAATCAGAACGTAAACGTTGTTGTGGCGGGAATATCTAAATCTTACCCGGATACAGCAATTCTATTTTCTGATTGGCTGTTCGGTAGCTACATTTTTTTATTAGATTAACTGGTGCGTGGCAGGGCCTTCTGAACTCTATGGGGAACTCGCTTAATTCCTCTAATAGCGGCGCAACTTGTTGTGCGTTATCCTGGAGATTTCTCTGCGTGAGAAATACAAGGTGTGGCGTGTGAGCGTGTGAACGGTCTAGGGCACCTTTAATTATGTTTTATTGCTGGGGTCTCAGATACTCCGAACAGAACATAAGAGTAAACAATATGTGAATCCGTTGACCAGGCTATACATGACATGTGTTGTGATCTCATTGTCACTAATTAATTTAGATGAGATTAGATAAGATTAGATAGAACTGTATTGATCCAAGACAAGAGTGATTACATATGTCACAGACTTCCGACGCTTTGTTTGGTCACGTTCTTTTTCAAACCGTAGAGCTGCTCCGCAATAATTTAGATATGGTTGAGAAAACAAGTCTGACCACCAGATGTCGCTAATGCGCACTGTGTTAAAAGCTTCGCGTAATGAACCATTGATGAAAGCCTCAAATGCTTCAGAAAGCCTCTGTTTTCTCATCACTACTTTTCAGTACATTCATTGCTATAATATTCATGAGGTGAGACGTCTCTATTAAAGGAAACGCTCCTCGCACTTTGGCCACCCATCACACCAGAACCGTTTTCGGAAGCGGGCTGAAAAAGTACACTTTTTGCCCAGAAGACGTATCATTTCATGCAGTCATGTGACAATGATAATATTGAGACAATTTTGCTATCGCGATACCATGAAATTGATAATATTGTTACATGCCTAGTATATAGACATTACAAAACAAAGCAGACAGAATTTGACAACACACTGTGTGTGAACGTTATCATATACAGATGCTTTAAAGGTTAGTACAGCAGTTTTTAATTTGTCAAGTATTTAACAACTTAAAGTTGTATTAAGTATATTTAATACTGTAAAGCTGCTCACTTTAAAACATCTATATCTATTGTATAAAGTGCTATATAAATAAATGTGCCTTAACTGGAGTGCTATATTGCACATTTTGGCTGTTCATTTACATGACAGTGGCGTTTCGGCGGCCTGGAAGTATTTTAATAACAATACCATTATTTTCTAACTACAAAAACGCAAATTTGTGAAAACAGTGACGTAATGCGCGTGCATATTGCGTGTTATAGGCTTGTAGTTTTTCTTTTAAAAAGTGACTTTGTCAATTATTGGCCTGGCATGCAATACATTTTTTTTAATCGTGTGAACTGTGAATCATGTGCCGTGTGAACGGTGATTGTTTTGACAATGTTGTTGTCCATATGCGAAAAATGCAAAGCATTTTTTTTTTCAGTTTTTCAGTTTTTAGCACATTGTGTAAATGTACCCTCAGATTCAATGTTTCACAAGTATTGGATTTTAGCATGGCTTATTTTGCAAACAACATGACTCTTGTCGATCTTCTTAGTGGTTTCTTTGCCAAAATGAGTCCACACTTCACCTCTGTACACTGTGGCTGGTATAATTTAATCATCTTATTAGCTGAGTTTGCTAGCAATGCAACTTTGCTCTTCTCTGCATCACAGTTTACATTCTGAGATAACACTGCCATCTTGCAGTGACGGGTTTAAACTGAACATATAGCCACTGACACTAATCTTGGAAGTAGACGAATAAATACATATCGATACAATGTTTTATACAGTATCACCAAACATAACATGATATTCACATGTATTGATATTTATTTACACACCTAATACTTAAAATCAGTTAGTGAAAGGCTAAGGTAATGTATAAATACAGATTTACAGAATTACATTAAAAAGCTTTTGGTTTTGATAATAATGAATCTGATAATTACATTTTCCTACTTTTGGAGCAAATATATTGGCCACCTTTTTATTTTATTTTCAACTCTGAGAAGTGTGGATAGAACTTTTGACAGCTCTCATTTCACAATGATATCAACAATCCATTTATACGATCTAGCTGTATACTTTGTTCTTCAATGAATCCTTCTTTTAGGTTCAGTTCCTCACAGGGCATCAAGTCAGAGCACTATGGGTAACCATTCAGCGACATTCAGTGCCACTGTCAGGTATTTCTTCCACTAAAGAATGACTCCACTGTCTTATATCTTGAAAAACTATTCTGTCTTAGCATGGATGCCTGGAGTAACACGAGAAGTATCTTTTGCAGTAGGGACTTCTCCAGTGGTCTACTGGAGCCTGCGATGAGTCCATCCCATAATGTGGCCTTCCACAGAGACTCAGCATTGGAAACACCTGTGTTCAAACTGCCCTCAGCCTACAAGTACGGTTCTCTGTCCTCTCTGGTTTCCCCTCCATGAAAGCAAAGCAATACGGCTAATCACATCTTAAAATATTACTATATGTCACAAAGGTCTGCTATTTTACAAGATACTTTTAGGAAAAAAAAAACATCAGGACCATTAATGTAATCAACATCAAGGCCGAGCAATGAACATCTCTTATGATGCTGCAGTGCATTTACGCTCTCTCTCAATGAACATTGAACATCTGTGCTCTTGTTTCCATTAATGTTCCTATGTATCATAGCAATTAATCACAGACCGTCGTTGAGCGGTTTGTGAGTGTGAATTTTAATATGGCATTTTGCACATGGTTTGCATTGTGTCAGCAGCATGTGCTGTTAATCACATCCAATATGTTCTCTGCCGCATGTTTCTCTTCTAACACACTGATGCCATTGTTCAAACCTTGTTCACATTGATTAAAATTATGATAATGTGGCTTGATTTTGTTTGCATTTTTCTCTTGTATCTTGTTTATTATCTTGGTATCTCATCAAAGATGAAGTTGTGAAACTCATCTAATCAAATCTTGGGTTCATCCGAACAAATCAGCTAGAGTTTGGAGGTGGGTTGTTTTTGGAAAATGTCTGTCTATATGTTTTGAACTATACTATAAGGTCAAAATGAGCAAACTTGCCCTGTATTACAGAATCCTTCTATCTTAATTCTTGACTTAAGATTTGAAAAAAGTTCCATTTCCTCAGTGAAATTACCATGGTTACTATACAGACAGAGTAGGATTCTGAGATTTTTCTGTAATACTTTACAGTAAGGTTTTATTAGTTAACATTAGTTATTGTATTAACTAACATTAACTAACAATGAACAAAAAATGTGTTACAGTATTTATTAATCTTGGTAATGTTAGTTAATAAAAATACAGTCATTCATTGTTGGTTCATCTTAGTTCACAAAGCGTTAACTAATGTTAACAAATACAACTCTTGATTTGAATAATGTATTAGTAAATGTTAAAGTTAACATTAATTTAGATTAATAAATACTGTACAAGTATTTTTCATTCTTAATTCATGTTAACTAAAGTAGTTAAAGGATTAGTTCACTTTCAAATGAAAATGTCCCCAAGCTTTACTCACCCTCAAGCCATCCTAGGTGTATATGACTTTCTTGTTTCTGACCAAGACATATTAATATCCTGACGCATCTGAGCTTTATAATGGCAGTAATGCACTACCAAACGAGTATGAGATGAAGAAAGTGTCTCCATCCACATCCATCCATCATAAACATATTCCACGCAGCTCCGGTTGGATAATAAAGGCCTTCTGAAGCGAAGCAATGCGTTTGTATTAAAAAAAAAAAAAAAAAAAAAAAGGAACATATTTAGGAAGTTGTGAAGTCAAAAATACAGATTATGCCAGACCACCTTCTGTATTCAAATTATGGAAAAAACAGAACTGGCGTTGCGTCAGTCCCGTAAGTTGAATAGGGAAGTCGTATGATGTACAGTGCGTATGACGTACAAGCTGGATATTTTACTTCATAACTTGTTAAATATGGATATTTTTTTTTACAACCTGAATTCCGGAAATGTTGGGACGTTTTTTTTACATTTGAATAAAATGAAAACTAAAAGACTTTCAAATATTATGAGCCAATATTTTATTCACAATAGAACATAGATAACATAACAAATGTTTAAACTGAGAAATTGTACACTTTTATCCACTAATTAAGCTCTTTTCAAATTTGATACCTGCTACATGTCTCAAAAAAGTTAGCATGGGGGCAACAAATGGCTGAAAAAGCAAGACATTTTAAAAAGATTCAGCTGGGAGAACATCTAGAAACTAATTAAGTTAATTGATATCAGGTCCGTAACATGATTAGCTATAAAAGGGATGTCTTAGAGAGGCAGAGTTTCTCAGAAGTAAAGATGGGCAGAGGCTCTCTAATCTGTGAAAGAGTACATAAAAAGATTGTGGAATACTTTAAAAACAATGTTCCTCAATGTCAAATTGCAAAGGCTTTACAAATCTCACCATCTACAGTGCATAACATCATCAAAAGATTCAGAGAAACTGGAGAAATCTCTGTGTGTAAGGGACAAGGCCGAAGACCTTTATTGGATGCCCGTTGTCTTCGGGCCCTCAGATGACACTGCATGACTCATAGGTATGACTGTGTCAATGACATTACTAAATGGGCCCATGAATACTTCCAGAAACCAGTCGGTAAACACAATCCGCCGTGCCATCTGCAGATGCCCACTAAAGCTCTGAAGGAGCCAGTCACTTCTCAGGGAAACATTGTCAACCCTGAATGCCTCTAGGGAGGCTGACCAGGTTCCTAGTTGTGCTAGTAACCTAGTCTGCCTACTGTCTTTGATACAGAAAGTCTTACGAAGAGACATCCAGAAAGAGGGACTGCAAAAGGGCCGTAACAAGCTCAGACCGGATATTAGAGACGGGCATCCTGGAGAGCAGGACTCAGTAAAAGCTCTATCAACCCTTGCAATCGAGGAAAGTATATCTGCTCGATCTTAGGATCTACAAAGCACCTATGTTTCAAGGTGGCTAAGCAGGCCATGCACTCTAAAAAAAGGGGAATGCTCACGGCCTAGGGGCAGATCTAACTGGGAGGCATCAAGAGAAGCCTTCGACCTCTGACCAGACTTGGGGAGCTAAGTACTCTAATCTACTCTCAGAATGAGAGGAGTCCTAAGGTCAACCAGGCTATAGGCTAAGAAAACGAAGGTGAACAATATTATCCAAGTCAGCGACACATAGTAATGTGCGGTCTCAGGAAGGTCAGATTAAAAAGCCAACCATCACATCGCCAGCAAGCAGAGTATTTCAGAAAAAGCATCCTTTTTACAAACACCCACATAACAATAACAATAAGACCTTGCTGACCGATACCCAACCTCAGGGGACTCGCGTCAGGGCAGCCTACCGTGGGCCAGCTACCTGGTATCAAGTCTTAACTGGCAGAGAAAATACACACATTGTGGGGAATTCACTTCCAGGGGGCCCCTAAGGCCAAACACCTCAAAAACACTGGCTGAAAAATAGTCGCTGCTAGCTGCCATGCACCCACTTAATGGGGGCTGGCCCTCAGGGAGGCCTGTAAAGGCCAACTACCTGATAGCTAGCTGTCTAAGGCCTGCAACACTGGGGCTCGCCCACAAGGAGGCCTGCTAATACAAAGTGAGGCCTGTTAGGGCCAACTCTCTGATAACAAGACTAGCTAGGTGTCCAAAGGCCTGCAACACTGGGGTTCATCCAAAGGGAGGCCTGCTAAGGCCATCCACCTAATAGCAAAACCCGCTAGCTGACCAAAGCATAAATAGCTGCCCGATACCCACATTGCTGGGGACTCGCCCTCAGAGAGGCCTGCTAAGGCCTACTATCTGATAGTAAATCCATGCGCTTCTACCAGAGAACCCATACTGTTGGGGACTGGCCTCCAGGACAGCCTGCTAGGGCCAACTACCTGGTAACCAGTTCAACATGGCTAAATGCAGCAACCACCCTGATGGGGCACATCTCCAGAGAGGCCTGCTAAGGACCTGATATTGCTCTAAATACCCAAAGGGGATTGCTAAGGCTTGTTATCTAATAAAAATACCCCAAAGCTACAAGAAACCCATTTAATGGGGGCTGTACACAGGGAGGCTTGCAAAGTCAGCTGGCTGCTACAATACAATACAATACAATGTTTATTTATATAGCACATTTAAAACAACTGAAGTCGACCAAAGTGCTGCACAGAGTATGCAAAAAAGAACAGTAAACAGGGTTACAAACAATAAGACAATCTATAGAACAAACAATGTAAAATGGATGATGTGTATTAAAATATATGATCATTGCACAGCAAGACAGGAGATGTTGAATGCCAAGGAGAAATAATACGTTTTAAGAGTAGACTTAAAAATAGACAGAGTGGTAGCAGCGCGAATTTGAATTGGGAGACTATTCCACAACTTGGGGCCGATAACAGAAAAAGCATGATCACCTCTGTTTTTGAGATTTGCCCTGGGAACTCGCAATAATCCAGAATCAGCTGATCTGAGTGCTCTTGATTGAGTGTAAGGGTGTAGCAAATTCGATAGGTACTGTGGAGCCTGATTGTGAAGAGATTTATAGACAAACAAAATTTTTAAAAAATCAATTCTATATTTGACTGGCAGCCAATGCAATGAAATCAAGACTGGTGTAATAGACTCATGTTTACGCTTTGCACAAAGAAGCCGAGCCGCTGCATTCTGGACCAACTGTAGACCTGAAACACATGATTGAGGAGCACCAATATACAAAGAGTTGCAGTAATCCAATCAAGATGTTACAAAAGCATTTCAAGCTTCTTTAGAGACAAAAATGGCTTCACCTTTGTCAGAAGACGAAGATGATAAAAACAGGACTTAACGACAGCACTTATCTGTTTATCAAATTTAAGATTATTATCAAACCAGACACCTAAATTTCTTACACATGTAGTGCTATATGGAGTAAGAAGTTCAGAATCAAAGTCATGTACACAATGGTCATTTGAGCCAAACAAAATAAATTCAGTCTTACTCTCATTGCGGCTTAAAAATTACTTGAAAGCCAAAGCTTTAGTTCATCCAAACAGTCTAAAATAGGCTTTAAAGCCTGTTTATTATCATGCCTCAAGGGGATATAAAGTTGTGTGTCGTCAGCATACAGGTGAAAAGAAACCCCATACTTATTAAAAATAGATCCTAGAGGAACTCACTCGCGAAAGGTCCCAGGCCTGTTTCCTAGAAATGCCCACCTAAGATCAACCTAACTCTTGAGCATTATTTCAGCAGGCTTAGGGGAGTCAAGCTAGGGCCTAACAGTAGCTAGCTTCTGAAATGCGAGGCCACAGCAAAGCAGTTTTACTATTCGCAAAGTGAAAGGGGCCTAAACCGCCTGCCACTACACCAGCCTGCATTAAATCCCAATGCAGGAGGGGGCGGGCCTTGGCCGAACGACTCTCTATTGAGAGGACGGCAGCACTAGGGATGCAAAAACAAAAGGGGGCCTTACACTCACTGAAGAAGGGCCAAATCTGTAGCACTAAGCCTAGGCCAGCTATCAAGGCGGCCATGGTGAGGGCCAGCCCAAAGCATAGATCTGCCTGGCGCTCTGCAGAGCAGCAGCAGCCCCTCAGAACAACTCTCACAGGCGAGAGGAGGCACAATCACTAACAAACTGCTAAGGTGGCAGAAATCTCCATTAAAACCTTAGCTATCCTAAATAATATAGGAAGTGACGTTAACCAGGTAACAATGTTAGGCGACCCAGAGGGCCAACGCTAGACATTTAATCTATCTGAAGTCAATGCGCTTGTCTCTGTATACAAAACCACCCTCCAAACTTTGTAGGAGAGGAGACAAACTACTCTACTCTCAGGTGGCTACCAAGACGGCCAGCAGAGGGCCAGCCTGCAACAGAGCAGCGGCCTCAAATCCAATTTTTTTTAAGGAGGAAGCCAACTTATTCACTAAAAAGAGAACATAAAGAGTAGTGATCTCGCCAGACAGCATAAAATCAGCAAGACCAGCAAACTCATTTCTTAAGAAGACACAATGGTACTTGTCTGTCTCTCTAAAATTATCATTCTAACCAACCTACAGGGACTTCAGGGCCCTATATTATAAAAAAGTGGAAATAACAGTTTTAATTAGATAAATAGCAAAGCCCAGTCACATTCTATACAGCGAACAGATTTCTAAAGAAATACACTAGTATTTATTAAAATAAATGACCTGAATAACAGTTCAACCTGCGGCCACAGAGTGGCGACCTAACACTATGAAACATGATGTTACCATCCCTACAAGGGTCTTCTCACTATCAAAGCCATTGGCAGACCATCAGAATCATAATACAGGCCTGATGTAAGAAGCTCCTGCGCTGAAGAAGGAGAGGGTTGATTTTATAACCCTCGGAGAGAGGAGATACATCAGCGACGCCAGCCGTGTTTCTGCTGTATCACCTCTCTCACATCCTTCTTTCTCGAGTCTCGCCCCCTTGAACCGGGATGGACCAGCAAACTACCTGGGTGTGGGCTCAGACCTTTGCGGAATGCACATCTTGAAAGCAGCAGAGCGCCACCTCGATGGAAGTCCTGAAAAGCTCAGAGGGCAAGACTGGTGCATCGAGGAGAAAGGCTTTTTCTTTCTCCCCAATGTCAGCAAAGTTAACCCACATATGGCGCTCCGTTATCACCATTGCCACCTTAGATCGGTCGATCGCAGCAGCAGTCTGTTTGGTGGCCTGAAGTGCGAGATCAGTGGTGTGGCGCAGCTCTACAACCGCCTCAGGGGAGAGACTCTGCCCCTGGTCCAGGTCCCTCAGCAGGTCTGCCTGGTACGCCTGCAACACAGCCATTGTGTGCAGAGCTGCACCAGCCTGATGTGACGTTAAGCGGTTCAGATGGCAGGGTTAGAGCCTTCAGTGTCGATGTCCTACCAGATACGAGATTCATTCACAAACGTCTTGTCAATCGGCGCCATCGATACATACCTATGTTCAGCCAATCCCTCAACATCAGTAAAATTGGCATGCTGATTTCAATAGAGCCGCCTTGAAAACAGGATTTTCCATGCCTTCTCGACCTCAGCATGCAGGTCAGGAAGGAATGGAAGGCTCACCAGAGCTGGGGGTGTATTGCCGGAGAAAAAACGATCGTCAAGCCTGCTACACACTGTCTCTCTCCTAACACGCTGCCATGGCAACTCTAGTCTGCCAGCAGCGCGTTCCATGACCTCCAGAAGCTCTGCATACGCGGGGCAGGGTGACTGAGAGGATTCAGCGATCTCACCTTCTTTATCCACCTCATCCATCTCTTGCTCTGCAGGAAGAGCACCAGCTGATGGACCTGAGGATGCAGATGAAAGCACATACTCTTCCAAAAGCTCTGTCTCGCAAGCTGCCAAACCGCTTGAGAGGTCCACACCCCTCTCAAATTGTTCGGTGAGCTCCATCTGATAACCCCATGACCTGAGTCTCCGCTCTGCCTCAGCACGAGTGGGACTAGAGCCACCGGACACAGATGCTGAGGATAACGCACAGCTTGTGTGTGTGTCATCTGGTGTCAGACAATATGGTTCGGATCCACACACTTAACACATCTCCTGGATTTCTCTGTACGTTTCAGTGCCAGATAGTGCTTCAAACATGACAGTCCCTGAAGAGGATGACATGTTATCTGGGCGCCCCTTATATACTACCAGGCCACATTCAATGGTCAATATGATATTGCTGAGATTACTCTAATAAAAATGGATTTATAGCGTTTTGGAACCAAACTCTTCATATATATATATATATATATATATATATATATATATATATATATATATATATATATATATATAATATACACAGGTAAGGAAAGTATTCAGACCCCCATAAATTTCCCACTCGTTATTTTGCAGCCATTTGCTAAAATCATTTAAGTTAAATTTTTTTCCTCATTAATATACACACAGCACCCAAAGATTTATTTAAAAAGAAAAACTGAAATATCACATGGTCCTAAGTATTCAGACCCTTTGCTGTGACACTCTCGCTGCCTGCCTGCTGTCTGCCCTACGCTCTGAGCTTCGTGGAGTTTATCCTAAATCCTTCTCTTTATTCCTATTCACATAATATAACTTTCTTATTTTCACTAGATTACTTAACCTATTGCATAGTATTACTAAACGGAACGATTTATTACTAGCAATCCACCAGCGTAATCACCTAGTGTTAGCCATAGCCCGTTAGCAATCTAGCCTGCTAGCTACCGTCTACTTTCTTTTTTCCTCTAAACCAACCTTCCTTGTCGATTTAATGGCGGACTTATCCGATGTATGTTATTCTGATCTGTCCTCGCCAGATCGGGAAGCTGTGGAGACGTTGCTGCCCGGCATTCATCGATCCACCGCAAGGTACAGCGTCCCGCACATCACCCTTGCCCCAGGCACCGGCAAGCGACCGAGACATCCAGCCAGTGAGTCCCATGTGCGTTGCAGTTTTTCGGAAGGCGTTCATCAAACACACGGTCAGTCATGTCCGACGATTATCATGTGTATTAAATGCAACATGTACAGCTTATCTCTTTCTGTCAGCAGTGAGACTTACACATGTAATAAATGCAGGGATATTGTCAGGCTGACAGAGAGAATCTCAGAATTAGAGACACACATCCAAACTTTAATTGAGGATAGTGAGAATGAAAGGGCCTTAGATACTGCTTTGGATGCGACTACCCTAGTAAACACTGCACATTCGGTTCCGGTTGTAGAAGCCACGCAGCAGGCTAACTGGGTGACTGTGAGGCAGCATAATGGCAAGAACAAACACCACGTTTCCGTTCCGATTAGAACATCAAACAGGTTCTCCCCACTCAGTGACGCACCCACTGAGAATCCTGTTGAAAGTGCCCTAGTTATTGGCGATTCTATTACACGGAACCTGAAAATAGAGACACCAGCCACGATAGTCACATGTTTGCCGGGGGCCAGAGCACCTGACATCAAAGCAAATTTTAAAGTGCTGGCTAATACTAAATGTAAATATTCTAAAATCATTATCCACGTCGGCACAAATGATGTTCGACTTCGCCAGTCGGAGATCACTAAAATTAACATTAAATTTGTTCTGGCCCTCTGCCTGTTCGTCGGAGTGATGAGATAGTTAGCAGGTTATCATCACTCAATGGCTGGCTGTCTATGTGGTGTGCGCAGAATAATATAGGTTTCATAGACAATTGGAAAAGCTTTTGGGGCAGACCTGATCTGTTGAAAAGAGATGGTATTCATCCCTCCCGGGATGGTGCTGCTCTTCTATCTAGAAATTTGGCAAATAGTCTTAGAGCTGAAACATGACAAACCAGGGCCCAGATCAGGACGCAGACAAACTGGCTAAACCGACCGTCTGCTAGCCGCCTCACGTCACAGATCTCAAATAATTCACAGCACATAGAAACTCTTTCACCTAGATATTATCACATATAGACTGTGTTTGTACCTCGAACTAGTAAATACAAAAAACTTCCGAAACCTTTTAAGGGTAAAAATTTAAATGATGTTCAAAAAATGAAAATCACAGATAAATCAGATAAACAAGTGATAAAGCTTGGGTTACTGAATATTAGATCTATTTCTTCAAAAGCACTTATTGTAAATGAAATTATCACAGACAATAAACTAGACGTGCTGTGTTTGACGGAAACCTGGCTAAAACCAGACGATTACATTACTTTAAATGAATCTAGTCCTCAAGGTTATGATTATCGACACAATCCTCGACAGAAAGGCAAAGGGGGAGGTGTAGCTGTAATTTATAGTAATATATTCAGAATCATTCAAAAGAATTTCAAATATAATTCCTTTGAAGTGATGGTGCTTTATGTAACATTATGTAAGTTGTAAGCATTTGGATTGGCATTTGCAGACATTTTAAACTCTATTGGAGTTAGACAACACGTGTCAGGTCCCACTCATTGTCGTAATCATACCCTAGATCTAATACTGTCGCATGGAATTGATATTGATACTGTTAAAATTCTACAGCAGAGCGATGATATATCAGATCATTATTTAGTCTCGTGTATAATACAATTAGCAAAGGCTACAAAACCACCACCCAGCCATAAATATTGTAGAACCATCACGTCTACCACTAAAGATTGCTTTATAAATAATCTCCCCGAGCAGTTTCATCGCCTTAGTATACCTGACAACTTAGAAGAACTCGATGCTGCAACAGAAACTATTGGCTCTCTCTTTTCCAGCACATTAGATGCAGTCGCTCCTTTACGTCTAAAGAAGATTAAGGAAACTAATCCAACGCCGTGGTATGATGAGCACACTCGGGCTCTAAAACGAGCTGTTAGAAAAGCTGAACGTAGTTGGAAGAAAACAAAACTAGAAGTTTTTCGCCTTTCGTGGAAAGAAAAAATTATTGAGTACAGAACGGCTATAAGAAATGCTAGATCTACTTATTTTTCAAATCTCTTAATAGAAAACAAACATAATATTTATTTGACACAGTGGCTAAATTAACTAGAAACAGAGATTCAACTGCTGACGTTTCCATAGAGCACAGCAGTAATGACTTTATGAACTTCTTTACTTGCAAGATTGATAATATTAGAGAGAAAATTAAAAACATGCAACCGTCTACAGTTTCGCTTCAGACAGTGCACTGTAGTGTCCCTGAGGTAAAACTAGAATCATTCGCTGCTATAGGAGAGGAAGAATTATCTAAACTTATCAAATCATCAAAATCAACGACATGTATGTTAGACCCAATTGCCGACTAAACTACTGAAAGAAATGCTTCCAGAGGTCGTAGGTCCACTTCTTGATATAATTAATTCATCTTTAACACTAGGATACGTGCCAAAAACCTTTAAGCAGGCTATTATTAAACCTCTTATTAAAAAACCTCAACTAGATCCGAGAGATTTAGTAAATTACAGGCCAATCTCGAATCTACCTTTTCTGTCAAAGATACTAGAAAAGGCCGTTTCAACACAACTGTGCTCCTTTTTAGAAAGAAATGGAATCTGTGAGGATTTCCAGTCAGGATTTAGACCATACCATAGTACTGAGACTGCTCTCGTTAGAGTTACAAATGATCTACCCCTATCATCCGATCGTGGCTGTATTTCTCTATTAGTGTTATTAGATCTCACTGCTGTTTTGACACTATCGATCACAACATTCTTTTAAAAAGACTTGAAAACTATTTTGGCATTAGTGGAATTGCTTTGGCATGGTTCAAATCGTACTTATCTGACCGTTATCAGTCTGTAGTAGTTAATGAAGAGATGTCATATCGATCACAGGTTCAATATGGAGTACCACAAGGCTCAGTACTAGGACCGTTGCTTTTTTACTCTGTACATGCTGCCCTTAGGAGAGATAATTAGGAAGCATGGTGTTAGTTTTCACTGCTACGCTGACGATACGCTCTATATTTCCTCGCGCCCTGACGAAACCTACAAATTCACAAAACTAACAGAATGCATAGCTGACATTAAAAACTCGATGACAAGAAATTTCTTATTATTAAATTCAGAAAAAACTGATATCCTAATCTTTGGACCAAAAACTTCCTCACGAAAAAACCTTGAATACTCTCTAACACTTGACGGGTGCTCCATTAAACCTTCGTCCTCAGTTAAGAACTTGGGTGTGCTCTTTGATACCAATCTTTCATTTGAAAGTCATGTTTCTAGTATCTGTAAAACCGCCTTTTTCCATCTAAAAAATATATCTAAATTACGACATATGCTCTCAATGACAAATGCGGAAAAGTTGGTTCATGCATTCATAACCTCAAGACTAGGTTATTGTAACGCTCTACTAGGTGGTTGTCCTGCTCGGCTTTTAAACAGACTACAGTTGGTCCAAAATGCGGCAGCTAGAGTTCTTACTAGAACCAGAAAGTATGACCATATTAGCCCAGTTCTGTCAACGTTACATTGGCTCCCTATTAAACATCGTATAGATTTTAAAATCTTGCTACTTACTTATAAAGCTCTAAATGGTTTAGCTCCCCAGTACCTAAGTGAGCTCTTAATGCATTATAGTCCTTCACGTTTTTGCGATCTCAGAATTCAGGCCAGTTGATAATGCCAGAATATCAAAATCAACTGAAGGCGGCAGATCCTTTTCCTATTTAGCACCTAAACTCTGGAACAATCTTCCTAGCATTGTTCGGGAAGCAGACACACTCTGTCAGTTTAAATCTAGACTAAAAACACATCTCTTTGCTCTTGCATACACATAACGCATTATCAATACATTAACATTTTTCAAATCCGTTAAAGGATTGTTACGCTGCAATAATTAGGTCGGCCGAAACCGAGAACATATCCTATAACACTAGATATACCTGTACATCAGAATAAGAATGGCATCTACGCTATATCTGTCTCTCTGCTTATCCTGAGGTTTGCCGGGTGCTGGATCCAGGCCGTATCCAGATCAGATGGAGAACCTGTGTCTGGACCTGACTGCAACCTAGCCCAGGAGACAATGGGCCTACAGATCCAGTTCTGGCTGCATCTATAATTCAGATTTTTAATCCCTGTATCCACTTACATATATTTATATATAATCTATTTTTAATCTCTATAATAAAAATGTATAATTCGGATTTTGATCTCCATAACCATTTACATATTATATATATATATCTTCCAAGGGGTTTTTTCCCTCCTAGGACTTTTTTTCCCAGTGTTAGCACGCTGGGTTTTTCTCCTAGGGTTTTTTTTCCACCCCTGGCAGTCAGCCGACATTGGCTTAATGTAGCACCATCTTGTGTTACATGTGTTACATATTACCACGCTTGTTTGTACAGCTTATTTTTAACCACTTCCCTTTTTTTTTTTTCTGTGCTTCTAATATGTAAAGCTGCTTTGAAACAATTACCAATTGTAAAAGCGCTATATAAATAAATTTGACTTGACTTGACACTCATATATTTAACTCAGGTGCTGTCCATTTCTTCTGATCATCCTTGAGATGGTTCTACACCTTCATTTGAGTCCAGCTGTGTTTGATTATACTGATTGGACTTGATTAGGAAAACACACCTGTCTATATAAGACCTTACAGCTCACAGCGCATGTCAGAGCAAATGAGAATCATGAGGTCAAAGGAACTGCCTGTAGAGCTCAGAGACAGAATTGTGGCAAGGCACAAATCTGGCCAAGGTTACAAAAAATTGCTGCTGCACTTAAGGTTCCTAAAAACACAGTGGCTTAATTCTTAAATGTTTGGGAAGACCAGAACCCTTCCTAGAGCAGGCCGTCCGGCCAAACTGAGCTATCGGGGGAGAAGAGCCTTGGTGAGAGAGGTAAAGAAGAACCCAAAGATCACTGTGGCTGAGCTCCAGAGATGCAGTCGGGAGATGGGAGAAAGTTGTAGAAAATCAGTCATCACTGCATCACTCCACCAGTCGGGGCTTTATGGCAGAGTGGTCCGACGGAAGCCTCTCTTCAGTGCAAGACACATGAAAGCCTGCATGGAGTTTGCTGAAAAACACCTGAAAGACTCCAAGATGATGAGAAATAAGATTCTCTGGTCTGATGAGACCAGGCACTGCTCATCACCTGTCCAATACAGTCCCAACAGTGAAGCATGGTGGTGGCAGCATCATGCTGTGGGGGTGTTTTTCAGCTGCAGGGACAGGACGACTGGTTGCAATCGAGGGAAAGATGAATGCGGCCAAGTACAGGGATATCCTGGACGAAAACCTTCTCCAGAGTGCTCAGGACCTCAGACTAGGCAGAAGGTTTACCTTCCAACAAGACAATGACCCTAAGCATACAGCTAAAATAACCAAGGAGTGGCTTCACAACAACTGTTCTTGAATGGCTCAGCCAGAGCCCTGACTTAAACCCAATTGAGCATCTCTGGAGAGACCTAAAAATGTCTGTCCACCAACATTTACCATCCAACCTGACATAACTGGAGAAGATCTGCAAGGAGGAATGGCAGAGGATTGCCAAATCCAGGTGTTAAAAACTTGTTGCAGCTTTCCCAAAAAAACTCATGGCTGTATTAGATCAAAAGGGTGCTTGTACTAAATACTGAGCAAAGGGTCTGAATACTTAGGACCATGTGATATTTCAGTTTTTCTTTTTTAATAAATCTGCAAAAATGTCAACAATTCTGTGTTTTTCTGTCAATATGGGGTGCTGTGTGTACATTAATGAGGAAAAAAATAAACTTAAATGATTTTAGCAAATGGCTGCAATATAACAAAGACTGGGAAATTTAAGGGGGTCTGAATACTTTCCGTACCCACTGTATATATGTATATATAAATCCATTTTGATTAATTTGAGTAAAAATGTGTTTTCTTTACCAAGGAAGTGGCATGATGATAACCACTATTTTCTGTTTCAAAATTTCACATAGCAACTTTTGGTTATAAAAACATTAAACATTCAAATCTAGATTTTGATTTTCAAAGGTTTATTATAAAAACTGATTCTTTTTTCCCCAAAATGCAATAAATTCATGACACTTTTTTTTTTTTTTTTTGAAAATGCAATTAATCCGTCAATATAAAAGTTATTTTTCATATTGAAAATACACAACGAAGTAAGTTGATTAAATACTAATCTTCCTGTTAGTTTTCATATTGATTTTAAAATTCTCATGCTCACTTATAAGGCCTTGAATAATTTGGCCCCTCAATATTTGTGTGAGCTTTTAACCCCCTACACTCCTACATGTGTTCTACGCTCTTCTGAAGCTGGTCTTTTAACTGTCCAAACAACAAGGCTAAAATCCATGGGTGATCGGGCTTTCTCTTCTTTGGCTCCTAAGTTGTGGAATTCCCTGCCCTCTGAGATTAGGAATGCAGAATCCCTTAGTGTTTTTAAATCGTCCCTTAAAACATTATTTTAGGATAGCCTTTATGTGATTCATGTGATTACTTTATTTGTTATTATATTGCCTTACTATTTTATTTTATTTTTTGTATTTTCTGTTTGATTAGTTTTTACTGCCTGCACTGTTATGTGTATCTTTTTAATTTAATTTTTTATGTAAAGCGCTTTGAGATGTTACTTTTAAAGGCGCTATATAAAATAAAGTTTTTTTATTATTATTATTATTATTATTATTATTATTATTATTACTATATACACATGCATTTGACAAAAAAAAAAAGTATATAATAGGCTACCATTAGGCCTATTTATTATATTTATTTTTAATTCTTAATTAAAAATACATACTTGTTATGGCGTACATTTAAACTAACACATGTCTTAGATCTTGCATCTAAATGCATAGTTATAATGTGCATATATATATATATATATATATATATATATATATATATATTTATATATGTATGTATGTATATATATATATATAATATGCATTAATGTGCATATATTATAACTATGCATTTAGATTAATATATAAATAACATTAAATACTATGTAACTTTTTTTTCCTTCCAAAGAATGTTTTTGTCTTACCCTGATTTGCTAAGGTAAGCCTATTATAAGTGTTTATATTTTAGACCTGATGGGATGGTTTTCATGGGAAATTGCTTACATATGTCACTCGCCAGTGCATGTTTCATCATATCTGTAAATAGGATAAATTGCAATATATAGCTCTCTTAACAGAGTTTATTGTAAAGCATTACCTATTGTGAAGGGTTGTTGTACATTATGGTTTTTGTAGGTATCTGTGAGGATTTCCAGTCAGGATTTAGACCATACCATAGTAAAGACAGCTCTCATTAGAGTTACAAATGATTTGCTCTTATCATCAGATCATGGTTGTAACTCTCTATTAGTGTTACTGGATCTTAATGCTGCATTTGACACTATCGTCCACAACATTCTTTTGAATAGACTCGAAAATTATGTTGGCATAAGTGGAATTGCATTGGCATGGTTCAAATCATACTTATCTGACCGTTATCAGTTTTTAGTAGTAAACAAAGCGATATCATATCGATCACAATTTCAGTATGGAGTACCGCAAGGCTCAGTACTAGGACCTTTGTTTTTCACTCTGTACATGCTACCCTTGGGAGATATCATTAGGAAGCATGGCATTAGTTTTCACTGTTACACTGATAATACTCAGCTCTATATTTCTTTGCGCCCTGACGAAACTTAACAATTCACAGAATTAACGGAATGCGTAGCTGATATAAAAACTGGATGACTAGTAATTTCCTACTACTAAATTCAGAAAAAAACAGAGATTCTAGTTATTGGACCAAAACCTTCTGCACGTAATAACAAAGAATACTGTCTAACACTTGATGGCTGCTTTGTTAAGTCTTTTTCGTCACTTAGGAACCTGGGTGTTCTCTTTGATTGCAATCTTTCATTTGAAAGCCACATTTCTAGCATTTGTAAAACCGCATTCTTCCATCTTAAAAATATATCTAAACTAGGGATGTCCCGATCAGGTTTTTTTGGCCTTGAGTCCGAGTCCGAGTCATTTGATTTTGAGTATCTGCCGATACCAAGTCCCGATCCGATACTTCTATAATACAACAAAAAAAAAAAAAAAAAAAAAAGAATAAAGAAGAGCGAAAAAACAGATCCAGGACGTTCCTTATTTTTTATTTGATTACAAACAGAGCACTTCTGTGAGGTAGCTTGAACAATCAAGTAATAAATAACAAATTCTTCACTTCACTTTAGTGCAACAGTAAATATAAAAAAGGCTAATATAAAAACAAATATATTTGGTTTGATTTGGGTATGCTGCAGTCTGTGTAATAACTAAAATAATGTTTATATATATATATTTTCTGGCTAGTTTACTTTAGTTTTTTATAATATACCATACTTTAACCCAAACTGAATAATAAAAAACAAGTTTAAATGGGTAAATCTTCTATTATTATTTTTGATTCTTAATTTTCTTTTCTGTCATACTCAAGTTCTTGTTAAAACACATTAGACATGCGTATTGTGTGCATTTTGAACATTTTTTTGTGTGAAATTATATTTATTTTGTCCATCAAAAGTGTGCTTCCACTTTAATTACGCGTCAGCAGACTCGGTGCCGAGACGATCGCGGCACTGCTGCTTACGCGACGCTCCTGCATGACGCTCGAGCTGCTCCTTCTGCCTGTGTGAATATAGGCTTGTTTGAGATGAGCAAATTCTGTGCAGAATCGATCAACGGTGTTCACCGCGAGATGCATGCCGGTTAGAAATGTGTCCGAGGGTGGTCCGCCTTGCTCTGATGTCATGCTGAAGTGTGTCAAAAACCTCTCGCGAGGGCGAGGCGGACGTGTCGGATTCTGCAGTCGAGCGCAGTTGCTCTCCACCGACTGCGCTGACCAAAAGCACGATGGGAAACGACTTGATGACGACACAGCTTAAGAAGCTTGACATAAGGCTTGTTTGAGATGCGCCTAGCCTCGCCTGAAATGTAGCCGAGAGTAGGCGGCTGCAGTAAGGGGAGGAGTGAAAAAAGTGCAGGCAAGACGGACAGTTCTCTGTTCTCGAAGTGGATCAAGAGGATCAGACACCTTATGAGATCAAAGGCGGATATCACGGGATTCATACTCGCGCTTTTTTGCTGATAAACCTGATGTAATTTAAGTTCTGTATATGCATATAAACATAATGAACAATACACCCAAAGTACTTGTTATTTATTTCCATTCGAAAGATGTGTGGATCAATCATTTTTATTTTAATTACAGACATGTTTTTATATATTTTTATAAATCTGATAACTATCACATAACTCACAGAGATCGCACTGTCAGAGACTTTAGGACTATTCACACATAAGTTATACACATAAAAACATGGTATTCGAGTATTAAAATCAAACATTTTAAAACAGATCAATACATCACGGTTGTTTAAACCAATAAGCTTTAAGCTGTGTCGTCAGCAAGTCGTTTCCCATCGTGCTTTTGGTCAGCGCAGTCGGTGGAGAGCAACTGCGCTCGACTGCAGAATCCGATGAGGCCGCCTCGCCCTCGCCAGAGGTTTTTGACACACGTCGGCATGACATCAGAGCAAGGCGGCCCACCCTCGGACACATTTTTAACCGGCATGCATCTCGCGGTGATCGGTTCTGCTCAGAATTTGCTCATCTCAAACAAGCCTACTTTCGTCGCCCCTCTTCTCGCCTGAGAAACCGTGTGAGAAGCTATACGTGAGAAGCTACGTGACGTCTGCGCCTTGACGTCTGAAGTAAGTTTTGCCAGTTGTTATTTTGTAAATTGTCTGAAGTTCTGTAAATTAGTGTTTTTGCTTTGTTTTGTGCAAAAATAAAACACAATTAACGCACCTCAAAATCGCTGAATATTTCTCCATTCCTAATTTTGTTTAAATATGTTGACGAACATGACCTAACGTACACTATTAGCCAATCAACTGACATTAAAAGATGTGCTATTGCTTAACTTGAAAATGCATGGGCTTAATGTCCTAAAATGACAACTAGAGACACATTCTCCTGTCAACACATCAACACATTTCTCCTGTCATAAACACTACTGCTAAGATAATGACAGCATTATCCAAGTAAAACATATTATTACAGAGTTTTGTCCCCCATAGAAATCCTTTATAAAACAAAACAAAACAAACAAACAAACAAAAAAATGCATGATGCATTAAAGACAGTTAAATTAAAAGACCAAATTCGAAATTAAAAAATTAATTCAGAGTGCAAGCTATGGCCTATTATCAAACACTTTAATCATGTATTTTAGTAGAAATTATAATATTGTAAGCTGTAGCCTATACCGGAAAAAAGAAATGCACATGCAGAACAAACTCATAGGCTATTAGTTAAGACAGCATATAAAAATAATTATTCTTGGGATAAGAATTTCTCATGTCAATGTACAGTAAAACTATATTGTCAGAACATGGTTAAAGAAATTTAATGGTTATAGTTCAAAAGTATGGAAACATAAGCTTAAAAATAAGGAAAATAAGCTTAAAATATTCCTTATCCTGTCGCTCCCTCTATTGGACAACATTTTCAGGCGAACCTCTTTCAGATGAAATGCTGATCGTTAAGAAATTGCTTAGCTTCCCGAGCATCAATAACTGTATTTGGCTTCGATGAGTCTGAGACTCCCGGCCTGAGATTGTGTCCCAGACGGCAATAAGTAGTTCGTGAATTTGTAAATATTCATGGCTTAAACAGCTGGAAAATTGACTGTACTGCAGTTGTGGATGTTTTTCCAAGGCAGGGTTATTATAGTTAACTAAGAAAAAATAAAACTAGCTATTAAACATTTATGCTAATCGAAATAAACCTGAATATAAGAAAAAAAATATTAGTTAAAAAAAACTTAAACTAAACAAAAACTAAATGTTGCCTTTGTCATTTAGTTTCCTCCCCTGACTTTCAACCGACGAGATCATTATCTTTTCATTAACCGACAAGGTAAAATAAAATTAGAATTAAACGAAATTACAATGAATACGTGTCTGTGACCCATTAATAAAATCCCAGGGGTCTTGCCTACACATGCCTACATGAACAAATAGCAGAATAAACAACAGAACATGAGGATTCATCATCATCATCGGGCAGCAGCGCTTCTGAATGGAGAAATCCTATAAAATGAATAAATAACCTATCACTCTACCCATTGTTAGCATATGCACATACACCATCACAATTAATGATCACTCAATTCTGAAGGATTCAAACAATATGAAAATAACAGTCGTGGCTTGCTGTAAGACGGTATAGACCTCAAAGGGCATTTCAGTACTCCACACAAAGAATGATCTTGTTGCCATTTTTTATCATTCTAATAATTTTATTTAGTTATTTTATTTAGTTAACATTATCATCTAACATAAAAAAGTAGTTTTTTTAACAATAATCAACAGTTTCAATTGTGACTTACATAAAAAAAAAAGTTGAATAAATGTAAATGAAAATATGAATCAATTCAAATACATTTAAATGCTTTATTGTCACTACAGCATACACACAGGTATCAAAGTGAAAGTGTTGGATGCAATTTTGTTGTGAAAGGAACGACCAGAATCCACAAAACACTAACTGCATATTCATGTAATGCACAGTATTGTCATGATATACAGTACATTAATATAAAAATGCACAAGCACATATTATAGAATACATGTGTAAAGTTCATAAAATTCATTTTATTACCATTTTTTTAAATATAGTGAATAAACTGTATTAATGAATGGAATGAAATGTTCATGTTGTCTGAATACATTTTGGTTTGACCGTATGACTTTCATTCTCCACATAAGCACAAATATCTTTAAGAAAATAGTCCATCTCTGTGAGCCCATAAGTGGACTGTAACCCACACATGTATGATGGTTGGTGGGAAACGATTGTTAATAATTAAAACAGTTCAAATTATTAGTATTTTTCTCATCTATTGTTTCACTTCAAAAGACATTGAATCATCCACTGGGGTCGCATGGATTACTGTGTCTTTAGGACTCGAACACATGTATTATTTTCCTAAAAATCCTAATTTATGTTTGTAGAAAGAAAGTAATATGCATCATGGACGGCATGAGGGTGAGTAAAATATATGAGAATTTTTTCGGGGTGAACTATCACTTTAACATTCATATGTTGTTGGTATGCTAATCTAAGATCAGTATGGACTAATAAGAATAAAGTACAACCTCTTGTGTGTTTGTGAACTGTGTCTTGTTTTAATCTAGAGCTCCAAAAATTTTAAATATTTGCATAATATCAGGTGTCTGAAGATCAAGATCCCAGTCAGTCAAAGGTGATGTGTCTGAACAAAATAAGATTCTTGTCTGATGGGGACAGTGGATCTCTGGGGCTACCACTCCCTCCTCTGGGTCAGCATCAGAATTTTGGTAATGGAAAAGTTGATCCACTCCCTGGAAAATAAGAAATCTGGGGCCGTATTCACAAAACATTTTATCATACCACTAAGAGTTCTCCTAAATAGCAGTAAATGTTCTTAGCTAAGAGTTTTCTCTTAAAACCTATTCACAAAGCTGCTGAGACCAACTTTTACTAAGGAATAGACTGAAGTCTTAAGCTAAGAGTAAGGGCGGGGTTGACCTCGTTGCTATGGACTATACACACAGTGATTGGCTGATGGGGGAGGAGTCACTGATTTAATCATAGAAATATTGTAGAATGAGGTATCATGTTTCCATATTAAAATAAAAGTTTAAAAATACAAATGTTGCCCTATTCAAAATAAAATGTTGCCATATTGTTGCCATAAAGGTTTTAAATATAGGCTAAGTGTCACTAATTAAACTAGTATATACAGTTAATATATATATATGTATGTGTGTGTGTGTGTGTGTTTGTTTTTTTGTTTTTTACTCTATTCGATCATTTGTAAGTGTGAACTCATGAAAACCACTGGCACAGGTAATCAGACAATCTTTATTTATTTGTTAAAGATTTTTTTGGGCGTCTCATCGTAGATTCAAATCCAAAAATCAAAATGTATTGCATTTAGGAAGAAAAGGTTCAGCACCCAAGGCTCTATCGCTATTGTCTCAATGGTGTTCAGTGTCTTTGGGTGGATTAGGACTGTTTGTGATTTGGTCTTACCCACGTAGAAGGCAAAGTTCTCAGGACTTTACACAACGTTCCCTAAAAGTTTTCAAAAGGTGATGAAATTTCTGAACCTTTACAGAACATTCGGAACGTTCCTAAAACGTCCTCTTTTGGTAATGAAAGTGCTGCAGTTCAAGGTTCCTTATATGACTTTAGGGGGACGTTCCATTTTGGTTATTTTATGGTCAAAAAAACAACGTTACAAAGAGGATGTTTGGGACATTAACAGAACGTTCCCACACGGTCCTCTGTTGATCATTTAATAACGTTCCTGATATGAGTTTAGGGGAACGTTCCATTAGGTTACTAGGTGACAGCCTTGCTAGAAATTTTACGTTCCCAGAACATTCTCAGAACGTCCCCACTGGTGTTGAGTAACTTTCCCAGTATGTTCACAGACGGTCAAGATGTGGAGTTCTTTTAAGGTTTGGGGGACGTTATTTGGTGGACCTTCAGGGAACATTCAAGACATTCTCTGAACATTTAGGGAACCATACTTTATTTGGAAATGTTCTCAGAACATCCTGCCCTTTTCAAAAAAATTAACTGAAAATTAGAGCTAAATTGACTAATAAAAGTGGCTGTTCAAATGAAAACTATTTTTTTAAAGGTCTTTATAGGTTATTCCTTGATTAATATTATGAAACCGTTTCTTTAAATTTCAAATTTCTTGCAGTAAGTCATTAGCTTCAGCACATGCATGATCTAATGAAACTGCTGTATCACTGCATCAACAACTACACAGTTACTGTCTTTAAATAAATCAACACACAGCAAAACATCAATGTTTCTGGATCATCACTGACTGAAGCTCAGGATCTACTCTCCAGCACAATGGTGACACACAAATCTCAGATGACAGAAACAGAACATTAAACACTAACAGATCTCTCTAGATCTCTGCATCTTCACTTATTACAAACCACTCTGACTTTGTTTCTTTCATACAAATCTTCTTTATGAGGTGTTGATGTTTTATCAAAATTTATAAATTTCACCGTTATGGAGGTAAGCGCTTGCTTTAGTTGGGCTCCTGACCCTTGTCAATTTGACTTTAGTTTTTCTCCAATTGTTGTAACTGTGTTTTACTAAAGCATTTGGTACAATAAAAAATTGTGAGAAAATTAAAATTTCATCAAGTGGGTTCGGATGCTTGACCATTGATGATGATATAGAGTCATACAGTGGTCTTATTCACAATCTTGTTCATAAGTCTTTTGTTTATTATTACGTTATGTTTCTCCTAGTAGCCCCACTCTCATTCAAGCTTTATTATTGCCACAGATATTACTGTGTTTTCTTTAGGATTGTCTGGTTGGGTAAAAAGGTTAAGTCTTTCTAACTCTTTCTAACTTTTCTACATTTTAATTAAATCAGGAATCAGTCCAATTTATCTATCTTTAACAATCTTTTTTTTTTTTTTTTCATTAAAATCTTTTTACACATTTATTGTTTGTTGCTGGGATGTCTGGTAAAATTCTCATTCCTCTGAGTGACCTTGATACTCCCATGAGCTCTACGTTCTGGGCTGTGCCTGGAACTGACTCGGCTCGGCTCTATCTCGGCTCATTTCTCCTGCTTCAAAATGAAATCTTCAGTGCACATATTTTTTACAAACAATTATACTTTTTAAACAAATCTTCTTTCCTTTTTCTAACTTTTCGTCCCTAACATCTGTTACAACATAAGATATCTATTTTCTTTTTATTATCATTTATTAATTTTTTCTTCTTTTGCCATTTTGTATTTGAGGCACTTTTTAATTCTTCTTCATATGAGCTGTTTACAGCTGCACCTATCTTCTGACCTCCGTCCCAACTTTTCAGCTTCGAATATCTTTACAAAGAACTGCTAACATTCTATTAACAAAAAACAAAACAAAAAAAAACAAGCATAATGGATTTTCTTTATTGCCAGTTTCTTTTCAAACAGGTATGTCTTTTTCCCTATTATTGATATCCTATTGTATCAATATTCAAATCTATTAATGTTCTATTGTTTAATGCATTAGAAAATCTGCTTTAATTGCACTAACACTTCTTTTGCTTAATTCTGTCTAGATTAATCATACTCTTTTAAGTGTGAATAGGCTTCACCATTCGACTATCCTAATTTTAATGTAACCCATTAAACTATATAATTTACAACTTCTTTTACTATCAGGCACCTTCAGTATTATATTTTGTAATATTTTACCAACTGTGTATTTGTCAAATTCCAAAATACTAAAAGCTCAATCACATCAATCATCTATCTATCTATATATATATATATATATATATATATATATATATATATATATATATATATATATATATATATATATATTTTTTTTTTTTTCATTATAAATCATTAATCAACATCTTTATATATATCATCAAACTTTACTTCCTACGCAATTTGAGTACCACCTGTAAAGCTTTTAAACATTTTATTATTTATAAAACACTTCAAAATCAATTGATTAAATACACATTTCAACTACCATCCATCCAGAGTTTTTCCTTTGCTAACTTTAGAGGCTGTAAGGATGGACATTTAATTCATTTAATTCCTTCTACCATTAAAAACCCAGCTCACAAATTAAAATAACTTTTAATCTAATAATATTAATAATTAATATTATTTAAAGTAACATCATTTTCCTTTTCCTAAATGTCTTAGGTATAGACCTAACATTGTAATCAAATTTTATTTAAGATCACTTTTCCATCTCTTATTTCTGTTAGAAATATCATGGCTTTTTCCTTCAGTTCAAAGCATTAAACTTGACTTAGTTACTACCCTAAATGACTCTTTGAATTTAACCATTAGTAACAGGTTTCTTAACCTCTTTAATAATTCTACAATATAATTTTGACTTTAAAAATACAGTTTCTGTATTTCAGACAGGACCACTTTGGCAAGTTACTTGAGTTTATTGAACACAATTATGTCCTATCCAATAGGCTATAGTCCATGTCTACTGGTTGACAATATTGATGTGTGTGTCGAGTTTCATGCAATTTGAAGCATGTTAAGAGCCTCAAAAACACTCAAGAATATTATTACAGTTTGACCTGTTGCCATGGCAACAATATTTCAAATATCAAAAATCCTGTCATAGGTCTACATCTGCTGTGTATTGACATTACACTGATGAAGTTTGAAGCAAATCAGGTAAAAATAAGAGGGTGATCTCAAAACATTTCAAAAAGTGATACACTTCCTGCTGCCAGTTGGTGGCGCTATAACTTTGACTCACAATAGTCACATCCATGTGATCAGACTCCTATAACGAACACACTCGTGAAGTTTCATAAAGATCAATATATGTATTAAGACGTTATAACACATTTCCTGTTTCCTTTTTCTCGCCATAAATTCGTTGCCTCGCCACGGCCAAACCGTTCGAGATATCAAAAATCCCCTGGTAATTTTTAATCATCAGTGTCTTGACTTCATGCTGACCGAGTTTGGTGGCGATCGGATTAATCGTCTAGGAGGAGTATATCAAATTCCAGAGCATGCGTTTTTCAAACAACCCTTAATAGCTGACTTCCTGTTGGCGTGGCGATTAACTTAGAGCACGAAAGTTGTTCGGCCCGATGAGGTCTATATGTGTACCGAGTTTCATACTAATACGTGCAAGCATGTTTAATATATGGACCAAATTTTCAGACTTTTTTCAAGGGGGCGCTGTCGAGCCCCCCTGCCACGCCCGGGTACCAGCCTCTCCGGCGTCCTAATGGCCGCGGATTCCAATGTGTGTGCCAATTTTCAAGAGTTTTTGAGCATGTTAAGGCCCCCAAAAATCCCCGGAAGACGAAAAAAAATAAAAAAAATAAAATAAAATAAAATATAGCTGCGAGCAGTGATGGCGGGCCCAAGCCCGGTGGCGCCGCCACCCCGGTGGCTTCAGGGCAACTGTGCACAGCGGGCAATAGGCACTTAAAACGGTTAAACATCAAAGGACTATGTCAAATTCACTCCACATTTACTGCACTACAAGGTGCCGTTATAGAGCCCCTCCTCCCTGCCCATTTTCAAAGGATTACATGTGCCAAGTTTTAACATTATTCTGATGAATTTTGAAGCAAATCAGGTAAAAATAAGAGGGTGATCTCAATGTATGCTGAAAGTGACACATTTTCTGCTTCCAGTTGGTGGCGCTATGACTTTGAATCACAATAGTCAAATCCATGTGATCAGCCTTGTACAACGAAGACTAAGCCAAAGTTTCATCAAAATCAATTAATGTATGCAGAAGTTATAGCACTTTGTTTCCCTTTTCTTGCCATAAATTCGTTGCCTCGCCACGGCCAAACCGTTTGAGATATCCAAAATCCGTTTGCAATTAAACAACTTCAATGTGTTAGCAACAAGTTAAAAAAAGCTTGGTGTAAATTGGATAAACCCTGTAGGAGTAGTAGTATAAAATTCATAGCCTGTTTTTTCAAAAAATTAACATTCAAACCAAAATAGCTGACTTCCTGTTGGTCGGAGCTAATGAATGTAAATTAGAAAATTGTCCGGCTTGATGAGAATAATGTGTGTACCGAGTTTGGTGACTATAGGAAAAACTAACCCCCACTTTTGTCAAAATGTGGCGCTACTGAGCCCCTCCACCACGCCCATTTCTATGGCTTTGTCCATGTCTACTGGTTGACAATATTGATGTGTGTGTCGAGTTTCATGCAATTTGAAGCATGTTAAGAGCCTCAAAAACACTCAAGAATATTATTACAGTTTGACCTGTTGCCATGGCAACAATATTTCAAATATCAAAAATCCTGTCATAGGTCTACATCTGCTGTGTATTGACATTACACTGATGAAGTTTGAAGCAAATCAGGTAAAAATAAGAGGGTGATCTCAAAGCATTTTAAAAGTGATACACTTCTTGCTGCCATTTGGTGGCGCTATAACTTTGACTCACAATAGTTACATCCATGTGATCAGACTACTACAACCAACACACTCCTGAAGTTTCATAAACATCAATCAATGTATGCAGAAGTTATAACACATTTCCTGTTTCCCTTTTCTCGCCATAAATTCGTTGCCTCGCCACGGCCAAACCGTTTGAGATATCCAAAATCCGTTTGCAATTAAACAACTTCAATGTGTTCGCAACAAGTTAAAAAAAGCTTGGTGTAAATTGGATAAACCCTGTAGGAGTAGTAGTATAAAATTCATAGCCTGTTTTTTCAAAAAATTAACATTCAAACCAAAATAGCTGACTTCCTGTTGGTCGGAGCTAATGAATGTAAATTAGAAAATTGTCCGGCTTGATGAGAATAATATGTGTACCGAGTTTGGTGACTGTAGGAAAAACTAACCCCCACTTTTGTCAAAAGGTGGCGCTACTGAGCCCCTCCACCACGCCCATTTCTATGGCTTTGTCCATGTCTACTGGTTGACAATATTGATGTGTGTGTCGAGTTTCATGCAATTTGAAGCATGTTAAGAGCCTCAAAAACACTCAAGAATATTATTACAGTTTGACCTGTTGCCATGGCAACAATATTTCAAATATCAAAAATCCTGTCATAGGTCTACATCTGCTGTGTATTGACATTACACTGATGAAGTTTGAAGCAAATCAGGTAAAAATAAGAGGGTGATCTCAAAACATTTCAAAAAGTGATACACTTCCTGCTGCCAGTTGGTGGCGCTATAACTTTGACTGACAATAGTCACATCCATGTGATCAGACTCCTATAACGAACACACTCGTGAAGTTTCATAAAGATCAATATATGTATTAAGACGTTATAACACATTTCCTGTTTCCTTTTTCTCGCCATAAATTCGTTGCCTCGCCACGGCCAAACCGTTCGAGATATCAAAAATCCCCTGGCAATTTTTAATCATCAGTGTCTTGACTTCATGCTGACCGAGTTTGGTGGCGATCGGATTAATCGTCTAGGAGGAGTATATCAAATTCCAGAGCATGCGTTTTTCAAACAACCCTTAATAGCTGACTTCCTGTTGGCGTGGCGATTAACTTAGAGCGCGAAAGTTGTTCGGCCCGATGAGGTCTATATGTGTACCGAGTTTCATACTAATACGTGCAAGCATGTTTAATATATGGACCAAATTTTCAGACTTTTTTCAAGGGGGCGCTGTCGAGCCCCCCTGCCACGCCCGGGTACCAGCCTCTCCGGCGTCCTAATGGCCGCGGATTCCAATGTGTATGCCAATTTTCAAGAGTTTTTGAGCATGTTAAGGCCCCCAAAAAGCCCCGGAAGACGGAAAAAAAAAAAAATAATAATAATAAATATAGCTGCGAGCAGCGATGGCGGGCCCAAGCCCGGTGGCACCGCCACCCCGGTGGCTTCAGGGCAACTGTGCACAGCGGGCAATAGGCACTTAAAACGGTTAAACATCAAAGGACTATGTCAAATTCACTCCACATTTACTGCACTACAAGGTGCCGTTATAGAGCCCCTCCTCCCTGCCCATTTTCAAAGGATTACATGTGCTAAGTTTTAACATTATTCTGATGAATTTTGAAGCAAATCAGGTAAAAATAAGAGGGTGATCTCAATGTATGCTGAAAGTGACACATTTTCTGCTTCCAGTTGGTGGCGCTATGACTTTGAATCACAATAGTCAAATCCATGTGATCAGCCTTGTACAACGAAGACTAAGCCAAAGTTTCATCAAAATCAATTAATGTATGCAGAAGTTATAACACTTTGTTTCCCTTTTCTTGCCATAAATTCGTTGCCTCGCCACGGCCAAACCGTTTGAGATATCCAAAATCCGTTTGCAATTAAACAACTTCAATGTGTTAGCAACAAGTTAAAAAAGCTTGGTGTAAATTGGATAAACCCTGTAGGAGTAGTAGTATAAAATTCATAGCCTGTTTTTTCAAAAAATTAACATTCAAACCAAAATAGCTGACTTCCTGTTGGTCGGAGCTAATGAATGTAAATTAGAAAATTGTCCGGCTTGCTGAGAATAATATGTGTACCGAGTTTGGTGACTGTAGGAAAAACTAACCCCCCCACTTTTGTCAAAAGGTGGCGCTACTGAGCCCCTCCACCACGCCCATTTCTATGGCTTTGTCCATGTCTACTGGTTGACAATATTGATGTGTGTGTCGAGTTTCATGCAATTTGAAGCATGTTAAGAGCCTCAAAAACACTCAAGAATATTATTACAGTTTGACCTGTTGCCATGGCAACAATATTTCAAATATCAAAAATCCTGTCATAGGTCTACATCTGCTGTGTATTGACATTACACTGATGAAGTTTGAAGCAAATCAGGTAAAAATAAGAGGGTGATCTCAAAGCATTTTAAAAGTGATACACTTCTTGCTGCCATTTGGTGGCGCTATAACTTTGACTCACAATAGTTACATCCATGTGATCAGACTACTACAACCAACACACTCCTGAAGTTTCATAAACATCAATCAATGTATGCAGAAGTTATAACACATTTCCTGTTTCCCTTTTCTCGCCATAAATTCGTTGCCTCGCCACGGCCAAACCGTTTGAGATATCCAAAATCCGTTTGCAATTAAACAACTTCAATGTGTTCGCAACAAGTTAAAAAAGCTTGGTGTAAATTGGATAAACCCTGTAGGAGTAGTAGTATAAAATTCATAGCCTGTTTTTTCAAAAAATTAACATTCAAACCAAAATAGCTGACTTCCTGTTGGTCGGAGCTAATGAATGTAAATTAGAAAATTGTCCGGCTTGATGAGAATAATATGTGTACCGAGTTTGGTGACTGTAGGAAAAACTAACCCCCCCACTTTTGTCAAAAGGTGGCGCTACTGAGCCCCTCCACCACGCCCATTTCTATGGCTTTGTCCATGTCTACTGGTTGACAATATTGATGTGTGTGTCGAGTTTCATGCAATTTGAAGCATGTTAAGAGCCTCAAAAACACTCAAGAATATTATTACAGTTTGACCTGTTGCCATGGCAACAATATTTCAAATATCAAAAATCCTGTCATAGGTCTACATCTGCTGTGTATTGACATTACACTGATGAAGTTTGAAGCAAATCAGGTAAAAATAAGAGGGTGATCTCAAAACATTTCAAAAAGTGATACACTTCCTGCTGCCAGTTGGTGGCGCTATGACTTTGAATCACAATAGTCAAATCCATGTGATCAGCCTTGTACAACGAAGACTAAGCCAAAGTTTCATCAAAATCAATTAATGTATGCAGAAGTTATAACACTTTGTTTCCCTTTTCTTGCCATAAATTCGTTGCCTCGCCACGGCCAAACCGTTTGAGATATCCAAAATCCGTTTGCAATTAAACAACTTCAATGTGTTAGCAACAAGTTAAAAAAAGCTTGGTGTAAATTGGATAAACCCTGTAGGAGTAGTAGTATAAAATTCATAGCCTGTTTTTTCAAAAAATTAACATTCAAACCAAAATAGCTGACTTCCTGTTGGTCGGAGCTAATGAATGTAAATTAGAAAATTGTCCGGCTTGCTGAGAATAATATGTTTACCGAGTTTGGTGACTGTAGGAAAAACTAACCCCCCCACTTTTGTCAAAAGGTGGCGCTACTGAGCCCCTCCACCACGCCCATTTCTATGGCTTTGTCCATGTCTACTGGTTGACAATATTGATGTGTGTGTCGAGTTTCATGCAATTTGAAGCATGTTAAGAGCCTCAAAAACACTCAAGAATATTATTACAGTTTGACCTGTTGCCATGGCAACAATATTTCAAATATCAAAAATCCTGTCATAGGTCTACATCTGCTGTGTATTGACATTACACTGATGAAGTTTGAAGCAAATCAGGTAAAAATAAGAGGGTGATCTCAAAGCATTTTAAAAGTGATACACTTCTTGCTGCCATTTGGTGGCGCTATAACTTTGACTCACAATAGTTACATCCATGTGATCAGACTACTACAACCAACACACTCCTGAAGTTTCATAAACATCAATCAATGTATGCAGAAGTTATAACACATTTCCTGTTTCCCTTTTCTCGCCATAAATTCGTTGCCTCGCCACGGCCAAACCGTTTGAGATATCCAAAATCCGTTTGCAATTAAACAACTTCAATGTGTTCGCAACAAGTTAAAAAAAGCTTGGTGTAAATTGGATAAACCCTGTAGGAGTAGTAGTATAAAATTCATAGCCTGTTTTTTCAAAAAATTAACATTCAAACCAAAATAGCTGACTTCCTGTTGGTCGGAGCTAATGAATGTAAATTAGAAAATTGTCCGGCTTGATGAGAATAATATGTGTACCGAGTTTGGTGACTGTAGGAAAAACTAACCCCCACTTTTGTCAAAAGGTGGCGCTACTGAGCCCCTCCACCACGCCCATTTCTATGGCTTTGTCCATGTCTACTGGTTGACAATATTGATGTGTGTGTCGAGTTTCATGCAATTTGAAGCATGTTAAGAGCCTCAAAAACACTCAAGAATATTATTACAGTTTGACCTGTTGCCATGGCAACAATATTTCAAATATCAAAAATCCTGTCATAGGTCTACATCTGCTGTGTATTGACATTACACTGATGAAGTTTGAAGCAAATCAGGTAAAAATAAGAGGGTGATCTCAAAACATTTCAAAAAGTGATACACTTCCTGCTGCCAGTTGGTGGCGCTATAACTTTGACTCACAATAGTCACATCCATGTGATCAGACTCCTATAACGAACACACTCGTGAAGTTTCATAAAGATCAATATATGTATTAAGACGTTATAACACATTTCCTGTTTCCTTTTTCTCGCCATAAATTCGTTGCCTCGCCACGGCCAAACCGTTCGAGATATCAAAAATCCCCTGGCAATTTTTAATCATCAGTGTCTTGACTTCATGCTGACCGAGTTTGGTGGCGATCGGATTAATCGTCTAGGAGGAGTATATAAAATTCCAGAGCATGCGTTTTTCAAACAACCCTTAATAGCTGACTTCCTGTTGGCGTGGCGATTAACTTAGAGCGCGAAAGTTGTTCGGCCCGATGAGGTCTATATGTGTACCGAGTTTCATACTAATACGTGCAAGCATGTTTAATATATGGACCAAATTTTCAGACTTTTTTCAAGGGGGCGCTGTCGAGCCCCCCTGCCACGCCCGGGTACCAGCCTCTCCGGCGTCCTAATGGCCGCGGATTCCAATGTGTGTGCCAATTTTCAAGAGTTTTTGAGCATGTTAAGGCCCCCAAAAAGCCCCGTAATACTAAAAAAAAAAAAAAAAAAAAAAAAAATAATAATAATAATAATAATAATCCTTAGAAGAACAAGAGGGCCCTGCGCGAATTTTCGCTTGGGCCCTAATAAATATAGCTGCGAGCAGCGATGGCGGGCCCAAGCCCGGTGGCACTGCCACCCCGGTGGCTTCAGGGCAACTGTGCACAGCGGGCAATAGGCACTTAAAACGGTTAAACATCAAAGGACTATGTCAAATTCACTCCACATTTACTGCACTACAAGGTGCCGCTATAGAGCCCCTCCTCCCTGCCCATTTTCAAAGGATTACATGTGCCAAGTTTTAACATTATTCTGATGAATTTTGAAGCAAATCAGGTAAAAATAAGAGGGTGATCTCAATGTATGCTGAAAGTGACACATTTTCTGCTTCCAGTTGGTGGCGCTATGACTTTGAATCACAATAGTCAAATCCATGTGATCAGCCTTGTACAACGAAGACTAAGCCAAAGTTTCATCAAAATCAATTAATGTATGCAGAAGTTATAACACTTTGTTTCCCTTTTCTTGCCATAAATTCGTTGCCTCGCCACGGCCAAACCGTTTGAGATATCCAAAATCCGTTTGCAATTAAACAACTTCAATGTGTTAGCAACAAGTTAAAAAAAGCTTGGTGTAAATTGGATAAACCCTGTAGGAGTAGTAGTATAAAATTCATAGCCTGTTTTTTCAAAAAATTAACATTCAAACCAAAATAGCTGACTTCCTGTTGGTCGGAGCTAATGAATGTAAATTAGAAAATTGTCCGGCTTGATGAGAATAATATGTGTACCGAGTTTGGTGACTGTAGGAAAAACTAACCCCCACTTTTGTCAAAAGGTGGCGCTACTGAGCCCCTCCACCACGCCCATTTCTATGGCTTTGTCCATGTCTACTGGTTGACAATATTGATGTGTGTGTCGAGTTTCATGCAATTTGAAGCATGTTAAGAGCCTCAAAAACACTCAAGAATATTATTACAGTTTGACCTGTTGCCATGGCAACAATATTTCAAATATCAAAAATCCTGTCATAGGTCTACATCTGCTGTGTATTGACATTACACTGATGAAGTTTGAAGCAAATCAGGTAAAAATAAGAGGGTGATCTCAAAGCATTTTAAAAGTGATACACTTCTTGCTGCCATTTGGTGGCGCTATAACTTTGACTCACAATAGTTACATCCATGTGATCAGACTACTACAACCAACACACTCCTGAAGTTTCATAAACATCAATCAATGTATGCAGAAGTTATAACACATTTCCTGTTTCCCTTTTCTTGCCATAAATTCGTTGCCTCGCCACGGCCAAACCGTTTGAGATATCCAAAATCCGTTTGCAATTAAACAACTTCAATGTGTTAGCAACAAGTTAAAAAAAGCTTGGTGTAAATTGGATAAACCCTGTAGGAGTAGTAGTATAAAATTCATAGCCTGTTTTTTCAAAAAATTAACATTCAAACCAAAATAGCTGACTTCCTGTTGGTCGGAGCTAATGAATGTAAATTAGAAAATTGTCCGGCTTGATGAGAATAATATGTGTACCGAGTTTGGTGACTGTAGGAAAAACTAACCCCCACTTTTGTCAAAAGGTGGCGCTACTGAGCCCCTCCACCACGCCCATTTCTATGGCTTTGTCCATGTCTACTGGTTGACAATATTGATGTGTGTGTCGAGTTTCATGCAATTTGAAGCATGTTAAGAGCCTCAAAAACACTCAAGAATATTATTACAGTTTGACCTGTTGCCATGGCAACAATATTTCAAATATCAAAAATCCTGTCATAGGTCTACATCTGCTGTGTATTGACATTGCACTGATGAAGTTTGAAGCAAATCAGGTAAAAATAAGAGGGTGATCTCAAAACATTTCAAAAAGTGATACACTTCCTGCTGCCAGTTGGTGGCGCTATAACTTTGACTCACAATAGTCACATCCATGTGATCAGACTCCTATAACGAACACACTCGTGAAGTTTCATAAAGATCAATATATGTATTAAGACGTTATAACACATTTCCTGTTTCCTTTTTCTCGCCATAAATTCGTTGCCTCGCCACGGCCAAACCGTTCGAGATATCAAAAATCCCCTGGCAATTTTTAATCATCAGTGTCTTGACTTCATGCTGACCGAGTTTGGTGGCGATCGGATTAATCGTCTAGGAGGAGTATATCAAATTCCAGAGCATGCGTTTTTCAAACAACCCTTAATAGCTGACTTCCTGTTGGCGTGGCGATTAACTTAAAGCGCGAAAGTTGTTCGGCCCGATGAGGTCTATATGTGTACCGAGTTTCATACTAATACGTGCAAGCATGTTTAATATATGGACCAAATTTTCAGACTTTTTTCAAGGGGGCGCTGTCGAGCCCCTGCCACGCCCGGGTACCAGCCTCTCCGGCGTCCTAATGGCCGCGGATTCCAATGTGTGTGCCAATTTTCAAGAGTTTTTGAGCATGTTAAGGCCCCCAAAAGCCCCGGAAGACGGGAAAAAAAAAAAAAAAAAAAAAAATAATAAATATAGCTGCGAGCAGCGATGGCGGGCCCAAGCCCGGTGGCACCGCCACCCCGGTGGCTTCAGGGCAACTGTGCACAGCGGGCAATAGGCACTTAAAACGGTTAAACATCAAAGGACTATGTCAAATTCACTCCACATTTACTGCACTACAAGGTGCCGTTATAGAGCCCCTCCTCCCTGCCCATTTTCAAAGGATTACATGTGCCAAGTTTTAACATTATTCTGATGAATTTTGAAGCAAATCAGGTAAAAATAAGAGGGTGATCTCAATGTATGCTGAAAGTGACACATTTTCTGCTTCCAGTTGGTGGCGCTATGACTTTGAATCACAATAGTCAAATCCATGTGATCAGCCTTGTACAACGAAGACTAAGCCAAAGTTTCATCAAAATCAATTAATGTATGCAGAAGTTATAACACTTTGTTTCCCTTTTCTTGCCATAAATTCGTTGCCTCGCCACGGCCAAACCGTTTGAGATATCCAAAATCCGTTTGCAATTAAACAACTTCAATGTGTTAGCAACAAGTTAAAAAAAGCTTGGTGTAAATTGGATAAACCCTGTAGGAGTAGTAGTATAAAATTCATAGCCTGTTTTTTCAAAAAATTAACATTCAAACCAAAATAGCTGACTTCCTGTTGGTCGGAGCTAATGAATGTAAATTAGAAAATTGTCCGGCTTGATGAGAATAATATGTGTACCGAGTTTGGTGACTGTAGGAAAAACTAACCCCCCCACTTTTGTCAAAAGGTGGCGCTACTGAGCCCCTCCACCACGCCCATTTCTATGGCTTTGTCCATGTCTACTGGTTGACAATATTGATGTGTGTGTCGAGTTTCATGCAATTTGAAGCATGTTAAGAGCCTCAAAACCACTCAAGAATATTATTACAGTTTGACCTGTTGCCATGGCAACAATATTTCAAATATCAAAAATCCTGTCATAGGTCTACATCTGCTGTGTATTGACATTACACTGATGAAGTTTGAAGCAAATCAGGTAAAAATAAGAGGGTGATCTCAAAGCATTTTAAAAGTGATACACTTCTTGCTGCCATTTGGTGGCGCTATAACTTTGACTCATAATAGTTACATCCATGTGATCAGACTACTACAACCAACACACTCCTGAAGTTTCATAAACATCAATCAATGTATGCAGAAGTTATAACACATTTCCTGTTTCCCTTTTCTCGCCATAAATTCGTTGCCTCGCCACGGCCAAACCGTTTGAGATATCCAAAATCCGTTTGCAATTAAACAACTTCAATGTGTTCGCAACAAGTTAAAAAAAAGCTTGGTGTAAATTGGATAAACCCTGTAGGAGTAGTAGTATAAAATTCATAGCCTGTTTTTTCAAAAAATTAACATTCAAACCAAAATAGCTGACTTCCTGTTGGTCGGAGCTAATGAATGTAAATTAGAAAATTGTCCGGCTTGATGAGAATAATATGTGTACCGAGTTTGGTGACTGTAGGAAAAACTAACCCCCCACTTTTGTCAAAAGGTGGCGCTACTGAGCCCCTCCACCACGCCCATTTCTATGGCTTTGTCCATGTCTACTGGTTGACAATATTGATGTGTGTGTCGAGTTTCATGCAATTTGAAGCATGTTAAGAGCCTCAAAAACACTCAAGAATATTATTACAGTTTGACCTGTTGCCATGGCAACAATATTTCAAATATCAAAAATCCTGTCATAGGTCTACATCTGCTGTGTATTGACATTACACTGATGAAGTTTGAAGCAAATCAGGTAAAAATAAGAGGGTGATCTCAAAACATTTCAAAAAGTGATACACTTCCTGCTGCCAGTTGGTGGCGCTATAACTTTGACTCACAATAGTCACATCCATGTGATCAGACTCCTATAACGAACACACTCGTGAAGTTTCATAAAGATCAATATATGTATTAAGACGTTATAACACATTTCCTGTTTCCTTTTTCTCGCCATAAATTCGTTGCCTCGCCACGGCCAAACCGTTCGAGATATCAAAAATCCCCTGGCAATTTTTAATCATCAGTGTCTTGACTTCATGCTGACCGAGTTTGGTGGCGATCGGATTAATCGTCTAGGAGGAGTATATCAAATTCCAGAGCATGCGTTTTTCAAACAACCCTTAATAGCTGACTTCCTGTTGGCGTGGTGATTAACTTAGAGCGCGAAAGTTGTTCGGCCCGATGAGGTCTATATGTGTACCGAGTTTCATACTAATACGTGCAAGCATGTTTAATATATGGACCAAATTTTCAGACTTTTTTCAAGGGGGCGCTGTCGAGCCCCCCTGCCACGCCCGGGTACCAGCCTCTCCGGCGTCCTAATGGCCGCGGATTCCAATGTGTGTGCCAATTTTCAAGAGTTTTTGAGCATGTTAAGGCCCCCAAAAAGCCCCGGAAGACGGAAAAAAAAAAAAAAAAAAAAAAAAAAAAATAATCCTTAGAAGAACAAGAGGGCCCTGCGCGAATTTTCGCTTGGGCCCTAAATATAGCTGCGAGCAGCGATGGCGGGCCCAAGCCCGGTGGCACCGCCACCCCGGTGGCTTCAGGGCAACTGTGCACAGCGGGCAATAGGCACTTAAAACGGTTAAACATCAAAGGACTATGTCAAATTCACTCCACATTTACTGCACTACAAGGTGCCGCTATAGAGCCCCTCCTCCCTGCCCATTTTCAAAGGATTACATGTGCCAAGTTTTAACATTATTCTGATGAATTTTGAAGCAAATCAGGTAAAAATAAGAGGGTGATCTCAATGTATGCTGAAAGTGACACATTTTCTGCTTCCAGTTGGTGGCGCTATGACTTTGAATCACAATAGTCAAATCCATGTGATCAGCCTTGTACAACGAAGACTAAGCCAAAGTTTCATCAAAATCAATTAATGTATGCAGAAGTTATAACACTTTGTTTCCCTTTTCTTGCCATAAATTCGTTGCCTCGCCACGGCCAAACCGTTTGAGATATCCAAAATCCGTTTGCAATTAAACAACTTCAATGTGTTAGCAACAAGTTAAAAAAAGCTTGGTGTAAATTGGATAAACCCTGTAGGAGTAGTAGTATAAAATTCATAGCCTGTTTTTTCAAAAAATTAACATTCAAACCAAAATAGCTGACTTCCTGTTGGTCGGAGCTAATGAATGTAAATTAGAAAATTGTCCGGCTTGATGAGAATAATATGTGTACCGAGTTTGGTGACTGTAGGAAAAACTAACCCCCACTTTTGTCAAAAGGTGGCGCTACTGAGCCCCTCCACCACGCCCATTTCTATGGCTTTGTCCATGTCTACTGGTTGACAATATTGATGTGTGTGTCGAGTTTCATGCAATTTGAAGCATGTTAAGAGCCTCAAAAACACTCAAGAATATTATTACAGTTTGACCTGTTGCCATGGCAACAATATTTCAAATATCAAAAATCCTGTCATAGGTCTACATCTGCTGTGTATTGACATTACACTGATGAAGTTTGAAGCAAATCAGGTAAAAATAAGAGGGTGATCTCAAAGCATTTTAAAAGTGATACACTTCTTGCTGCCATTTGGTGGCGCTATAACTTTGACTCACAATAGTTACATCCATGTGATCAGACTACTACAACCAACACACTCCTGAAGTTTCATAAACATCAATCAATGTATGCAGAAGTTATAACACATTTCCTGTTTCCCTTTTCTCGCCATAAATTCGTTGCCTCGCCACGGCCAAATCGTTTGAGATATCCAAAATCCGTTTGCAATTAAACAACTTCAATGTGTTCGCAACAAGTTAAAAAAAGCTTGGTGTAAATTGGATAAACCCTGTAGGAGTAGTATTATAAAATTCATAGCCTATTTTTTCAAAAAATTAACATTCAAACCAAAATAGCTGACTTCCTGTTGGTCGGAGCTAATGAATGTAAATTAGAAAATTGTCCGGCTTGATGAGAACAATATGTGTACCGAGTTTGGTGACTGTAGGAAAAACTAACCCCCACTTTTGTCAAAAGGTGGCGCTACTGAGCCCCTCCACCACGCCCATTTCTATGGCTTTGTCCATGTCTACTGGTTGACAATATTGATGTGTGTGTCGAGTTTCATGCAATTTGAAGCATGTTAAGAGCCTCAAAAACACTCAAGAATATTATTACAGTTTGACCTGTTGCCATGGCAACAATATTTCAAATATCAAAAATCCTGTCATAGGTCTACATCTGCTGTGTATTGACATTACACTGATGAAGTTTGAAGCAAATCAGGTAAAAATAAGAGGGTGATCTCAAAACATTTCAAAAAGTGATACACTTCCTGCTGCCAGTTGGTGGCGCTATAACTTTGACTCACAATAGTCACATCCATGTGATCAGACTCCTATAACGAACACACTCGTGAAGTTTCATAAAGATCAACATATGTATTAAGACGTTATAACACATTTCCTGTTTCCTTTTTCTCGCCATAAATTCGTTGCCTCGCCACGGCCAAACCGTTCGAGATATCAAAAATCCCCTGGCAATTTTTAATCATCAGTGTCTTGACTTCATGCTGACCGAGTTTGGTGGCGATCGGATTAATCGTCTAGGAGGAGTATATCAAATTCCAGAGCATGCGTTTTTCAAACAACCCTTAATAGCTGACTTCCTGTTGGCGTGGCGATTAACTTAGAGCGCGAAAGTTGTTCGGCCCGATGACGTCTATATGTGTACCGAGTTTCATACTAATATGTGCAAGCATGTTTAATATATGGACCAAATTTTCAGACTTTTTTCAAGGGGGCGCTGTCGAGCCCCCCTGCCACGCCCGGGTACCAGCCTCTCCGGCGTCCTAATGGCCGCGGATTCCAATGTGTGTGCCAATTTTCAAGAGTTTTTGAGCATGTTAAGGCCCCCAAAAAGCCCCGGAAGACGGAAAAAAATAAAATAAAATAATAATCCTTAGAAGAACAAGAGGGCCCTGCGCGAATTTTCGCTTGGGCCCTAATAATAATCCTTAGAAGAACAAGAGGGCCCTGCGCGAATTTTCGCTTGGGCCCTAAATATAGCTGCGAGCAGCGATGGCGGGCCCAAGCCCGGTGGCACCGCCACCCCGGTGGCTTCAGGGCAACTGTGCACAGCGGGCAATAGGCACTTAAAACGGTTAAACATCAAAGGACTATGTCAAATTCACTCCACATTTACTGCACTACAAGGTGCCGTTATAGAGCCCCTCCTCCCTGCCCATTTTCAAAGGATTACATGTGCCAAGTTTTAACATTATTCTGATGAATTTTGAAGCAAATCAGGTAAAAATAAGAGGGTGATCTCAATGTATGCTGAAAGTGACACATTTTCTGCTTCCAGTTGGTGGCGCTATGACTTTGAATCACAATAGTCAAATCCATGTGATCAGCCTTGTACAACGAAGACTAAGCCAAAGTTTCATCAAAATCAATTAATGTATGCAGAAGTTATAACACTTTGTTTCCCTTTTCTTGCCATAAATTCGTTGCCTCGCCACGGCCAAACCGTTTGAGATATCCAAAATCCATTTGCAATTAAACAACTTCAATGTGTTAGCAACAAGTTAAAAAAAGCTTGGTGTAAATTGGATAAACCCTGTAGGAGTAGTAGTATAAAATTCATAGCCTGTTTTTTCAAAAAATTAACATTCAAACCAAAATAGCTGACTTCCTGTTGGTCGAGGCTAATGAATGTAAATTAGAAAATTGTCCGGCTTGATGAGAATAATATGTGTACCGAGTTTGGTGACTGTAGGATAAACTAACCCCCCCACTTTTGTCAAAAGGTGGCGCTACTGAGCCCCTCCACCACGCCCATTTCTATGGCTTTGTCCATGTCTACTGGTTGACAATATTGATGTGTGTGTCGAGTTTCATGCAATTTGAAGCATGTTAAGAGCCTCAAAAACACTCAAGAATATTATTACAGTTTGACCTGTTGCCATGGCAACAATATTTCAAATATCAAAAATCCTGTCATAGGTCTACATCTGCTGTGTATTGACATTACACTGATGAAGTTTGAAGCAAATCAGGTAAAAATAAGAGGGTGATCTCAAAGCATTTTAAAAGTGATACACTTCTTGCTGCCATTTGGTGGCGCTATAACTTTGACTCACAATAGTTACATCCATGTGATCAGACTACTACAACCAACACACTCCTGAAGTTTCATAAACATCAATCAATGTATGCAGAAGTTATAACACATTTCCTGTTTCCCTTTTCTCGCCATAAATTCGTTGCCTCGCCACGGCCAAACCGTTTGAGATATCAAAAATCCCCTGGCAATTTTTAATCATCAGTGTCTTGACTTCATGCTGACCGAGTTTGGTGGCGATCGGATTAATCGTCTAGGAGGAGTATATCAAATTCCAGAGCATGCGTTTTTCAAACAACCCTTAATAGCTGACTTCCTGTTGGCGTGGCGATTAACTTAGAGCGCGAAAGTTGTTCGGCCCGATGAGGTCTATATGTGTACCGAGTTTCATACTAATACGTGCAAGCATGTTTAATATATGGACCAAATTTTCAGACTTTTTTCAAGGGGGCGCTGTCGAGCCCCCCCGCCACGCCCGGGTACCAGCTTCTCCGGCGTCCTAATGGCCGTGGATTCCAATGTGTGTGCCAATTTTCAAGAGTTTTTGAGCATGTTAAGGCCCCCAAAAAGCCCCGGAAGACGGAAAAAAATAAATAAATAAATAAATAAATAAATATAGCTGCGAGCAGCGATGGCGGGCCCAAGCCCGGTGGCACCGCCACCCCGGTGGCTTCAGGGCAACTGTGCACAGCGGGCAATAGGCACTTAAAACGGTTAAACATCAAAGGACTATGTCAAATTCACTCCACATTTACTGCACTACAAGGTGCCGCTATAGACCCCTTCCTCCCTGCCCATTTTCAAAGGATTACATGTGCCAAGTTTTAACATTATTCTGATGAATTTTGAAGCAAATCAGGTAAAAATAAGAGGGTGATCTCAATGTATGCTGAAAGTGACACATTTTCTGCTTCCAGTTGGTGGCGCTATGACTTTGAATCACAATAGTCAAATCCATGTGATCAGCCTTGTACAACGAAGACTAAGCCAAAGTTTCATCAAAATCAATTAATGTATGCAGAAGTTATAACACTTTGTTTCCCTTTTCTTGCCATAAATTCGTTGCCTCGCCACGGCCAAACCGTTTGAGATATCCAAAATCCGTTTGCAATTAAACAACTTCAATGTGTTAGCAACAAGTCAAGTCAAGTCAAATTTATTTATATAGCGCTTTTACAATTGGTAATTGTTTCAAAGCAGCTTTACATATTAGAAGCACAGAAAAAAAGGGAAGTGGTTAAAACTGTACAAACAAGCGTGGTAATATGTAACATATACAAGATGGTGCTACATTAAGCCAATGTCGGCTGACTTCCAGGGGTGGAAAAAACCCCCTAGGAGAAAAACCCAGCGTGCTAGCACTGGGAAAAAAGTCCTAGGAGGGAAAAAACCCCTTGGAAGATATATATATGTAAATGTATATGGAGATCAAAATCTGAATTGTACATTTTTATTATAGAGATTAAAAATCGATTATATATAAATATATGTAAGCGGATACGGGGATCCTGGGCTACGTTGTAGTCAGGTCCAGACGCAGGTTCTCCATCTGACCTGGATACGGCCTGGATCCAGCACCCGGCAAACCTCAGGATAAGCAGAGAGACAGATATTAGCGTAGATGCCATTCTTGTTCTGATGTACAGGTATATCTAGTGTTATAGGAAATGTTCTCGGTTCCGGCCGACCTAATTATTGCAGCGTAACAATCCTTTAACGGATTTGAAAAATGTTAATGTATTGATAATGTGTTATGTGTATGCAAGAGCAAAGAGATGTGTTTTTAGTCTAGATTTAAACTGACAGAGTGTGTCTGCTTCCCGAACAATGCTAGGAAGATTGTTCCAGAGTTTAGGTGCTAAATAGGAAAATGATCTGCCGCCTTCAGTTGATTTTGATATTCTGGGTATTATCAACTGGCCTAAATTCTGAGATCGCAATAAACGTGAAGGACTATAATGCATTAAGAGCTCACTTAGGTACTGGGGAGCTAAACCATTTAGAGCTTTATAAGTAAGTAGCAAGATTTTAAAATCTATACGATGTTTAATAGGGAGCCAATGTAATGTTGACAGAACTGGGCTAATATGGTCATACTTTCTGGTTCTAGTAAGAACTCTAGCTGCCGCATTTTGAACCAACTGTAGTTTGTTTAAAAGCCGAGCAGAACAACCACCCAGTAGAGCATTACAATAATCTAGTCTTGAGGTCATGAATGCATGAACCAACTGTTCCGCATTTGTCATTGAGAGCATATGTCGTAATTTAGATATATTTTTTAGATGGAAGAAGGCGGTTTTACAGATACTAGAAACATGACTTTCAAATGAAAGATTGGTATCAAAGAGCACACCCAGGTTCCTAACTGAGGACGAAGGTTTAATGGAGCACCCGTCAAGTGTTAGAGAGTATTCAAGGTTTTTTCGTGAGGAAGTTTTTGGTCCAAAGATTAGGAAATCAGTTTTTTCTGAATTTAATAATAAGAAATTTCTTGTCATCCAGTTTTTAATGTCAGCTATGCATTCTGTTAGTTTTGTGAATTTGTAGGTTTCGTCAGGGCGCGAGGAAATATAGAGCTGAGTATCGTCAGCGTAGCAGTGAAAACTAACACCATGCTTCCTAATTATCTCTCCTAAGGGCAGCATGTACAGAGTGAAAAGCAACGATCCTAATACTGAGCCTTGTGGTACCCCATATTTAACCTGTGATCGATACGACATCTCTTCATTAACTACCACAGACTGATAACGGTCAGATAAGTATGATTTGAACCATGCCAAAGCAATTCCACTAATGCCAATATAGTTTTCAAGTCTTTTTAAAAGAATGTTATGATCGATAGTGTCAAAAGCAGCACTGAGATCTAATAACACTAATAGAGAAATACAGCCACGATCGGATGATAGGAGTAGATCGTTTGTAACTCTAACGAGAGCAGTCTCATTACTATGGTATGGTCTAAATCCTGACTGGAAATCCTCACAGATTCCATTTCTTTCTAAAAAGGAACACAGTTGTGTTGAAACTGCCTTTTCTAGTATCTTTGACAGAAAAGGTAGATTCGAGATTGGCCTGTAATTTACTAAATCTCTCGGATCTAGTTGAGGTTTTTTAATAAGAGGTTTGATAATAGCCTGCTTAAAGGTTTTTGGCACGTGTCCTAGTGTTAAAGATGAATTAATTATATCAAGAAGTGGACCTACGACCTCTGGAAGCATTTCTTTCAGTAGTTTAGTCGGCATTGGGTCTAACATACATGTCGTTGATTTTGATGATTTGATAAGTTTAGATAATTCTTCCTCTCCTATAGCGGCGAATGATTCTAGTTTTACCTCAGGGACACTACAGTGCACTGTCTGAAGAGAAACTGTAGACGGTTGCATGTTTATAATTTTCTCTCTAATATTATCAATCTTGCAAGTAAAGAAGTTCATAAAGTCATTACTGCTGTGCTCTATGGAAACGTCAGCAGTTGAATCTCTGTTTCTAGTTAATTTAGCCACTGTGTCAAATAAATACCTAGGATTATGTTTGTTTTCTATTAAGAGATTTGAAAAATAAGTAGATCTAGTATTTCTTATGGCTGTTCTGTACTCAATAATTTTTTCTTTCCACGAAAGGCGAAAAACTTCTAGTTTTGTTTTCTTCCAACTACGTTCAGCTTTTCTAACAGCTCGTTTTAGAGCCCGAGTGTGCTCATCATACCACGGCGTTGGATTAGTTTCCTTAATCTTCTTTAGACGTAAAGGAGCGACCGCATCTAATGTGCTGGAAAAGAGAGAGCCAATAGTTTCTGTTGCAGCATCGAGTTCTTCTATGTTGTCAGGTATACCAAGGCGATGAAACTGCTCGGGGAGATTATTTATAAAGCAATCTTTAGTGGCAGACGTGATTTTTCTACAATATTTATGGCTGGGTGGTGGTTTTGTAGCCTTGGCTAATTGTATTATACACGAGACTAAATAATGATCTGATATATAATCGCTCTGCTGTAGAATTTCAACAGCATCAATATCTATTCCATGCGACAGTATTAGATCTAGGGTAGCAACAAGTTAAAAAAAGCTTGGTGTAAATTGGATAAACCCTGTAGGAGTAGTAGTATAAAATTCATAGCCTGTTTTTTCAAAAAATTAACATTCAAACCAAAATAGCTGACTTCCTGTTGGTCGGAGCTAATGAATGTAAATTAGAAAATTGTCCGGCTTGATAAGAATAATATGTGTACCGAGTTTGGTGACTGTAGGAAAAACTAACCCCCCCACTTTTGTCAAAAGGTGGCGCTACTGAGCCCCTCCACCACGCCCATTTCTATGGCTTTGTCCATGTCTACTGGTTGACAATATTGATGTGTGTGTCGAGTTTCATGCAATTTGAAGCATGTTAAGAGCCTCAAAAACACTCAAGAATATTATTACAGTTTGACCTGTTGCCATGGCAACAATATTTCAAATATCAAAAATCCTGTCATAGGTCTACATCTGCTGTGTATTGACATTACACTGATGAAGTTTGAAGCAAATCAGGTAAAAATAAGAGGGTGATCTCAAAGCATTTTAAAAGTGATACACTTCTTGCTGCCATTTGGTGGCGCTATAACTTTGACTCACAATAGTTACATCCATGTGATCAGACTACTACAACCAACACACTCCTGAAGTTTCATAAACATCAATCAATGTATGCAGAAGTTATAACACATTTCCTGTTTCCCTTTTCTCGCCATAAATTCGTTGCCTCGCCACGGCCAAACCGTTTGAGATATCCAAAATCTGTTTGCAATTAAACAACTTCAATGTGTTCGCAACAAGTTAAAAAAAGCTTGGTGTAAATTGGATAAACCCTGTAGGAGTAGTAGTATAAAATTCATAGCCTGTTTTTTCAAAAAATTAACATTCAAACCAAAATAGCTGACTTCCTGTTGGTCGGAGCTAATGAATGTAAATTAGAAAATTGTCCGGCTTGATGAGAATAATATGTGTACCGAGTTTGGTGACTGTAGGAAAAACTAACCCCCACTTTTGTCAAAAGGTGGCGCTACTGAGCCCCTCCACCACGCCCATTTCTATGGCTTTGTCCATGTCTACTGGTTGACAATATTGATGTGTGTGTCGAGTTTCATGCAATTTGAAGCATGTTAAGAGCCTCAAAAACACTCAAGAATATTATTACAGTTTGACCTGTTGCCATGGCAACAATATTTCAAATATCAAAAATCCTGTCATAGGTCTACATCTGCTGTGTATTGACATTACACTGATGAAGTTTGAAGCAAATCAGGTAAAAATAAGAGGGTGATCTCAAAGCATTTTAAAAGTGATACACTTCTTGCTGCCATTTGGTGGCGCTATAACTTTGACTCACAATAGTTACATCCATGTGATCAGACTACTACAACCAACACACTCCTGAAGTTTCATAAACATCAATCAATGTATGCAGAAGTTATAACACATTTCCTGTTTCCCTTTTCTCGCCATAAATTCGTTGCCTCGCCACGGCCAAACCGTTTGAGATATCCAAAATCCGTTTGCAATTAAACAACTTCAATGTGTTCGCAACAAGTTAAAAAAAGCTTGGTGTAAATTGGATAAACCCTGTAGGAGTAGTAGTATAAAATTCATAGCCTGTTTTTTCAAAAAATTAACATTCAAACCAAAATAGCTGACTTCCTGTTGGTCGGAGCTAATGAATGTAAATTAGAAAATTGTCCGGCTTGATGAGAATAATATGTGTACCGAGTTTGGTGACTGTAGGAAAAACTAACCCCCACTTTTGTCAAAAGGTGGCGCTACTGAGCCCCTCCACCACGCCCATTTCTATGGCTTTGTCCATGTCTACTGGTTGACAATATTGATGTGTGTGTCGAGTTTCATGCAATTTGAAGCATGTTAAGAGCCTCAAAAACACTCAAGAATATTATTACAGTTTGACCTGTTGCCATGGCAACAATATTTCAAATATCAAAAATCCTGTCATAGGTCTACATCTGCTGTGTATTGACATTACACTGATGAAGTTTGAAGCAAATCAGGTAAAAATAAGAGGGTGATCTCAAAGCATTTTAAAAGTGATACACTTCTTGCTGCCATTTGGTGGCGCTATAACTTTGACTCACAATAGTTACATCCATGTGATCAGACTACTACAACCAACACACTCCTGAAGTTTCATAAACATCAATCAATGTATGCAGAAGTTATAACACATTTCCTGTTTCCCTTTTCTCGCCATAAATTCGTTGCCTCGCCACGGCCAAACCGTTTGAGATATCCAAAATCCGTTTGCAATTAAACAACTTCAATGTGTTCGCAACAAGTTAAAAAAAGCTTGGTGTAAATTGGATAAACCCTGTAGGAGTAGTAGTATAAAATTCATAGCCTGTTTTTTCAAAAAATTAACATTCAAACCAAAATAGCTGACTTCCTGTTGGTCGGAGCTAATGAATGTAAATTAGAAAATTGTCCGGCTTGATGAGAATAATATGTGTACCGAGTTTGGTGACTGTAGGAAAAACTAACCCCCACTTTTGTCAAAAGGTGGCGCTACTGAGCCCCTCCACCACGCCCATTTCTATGGCTTTGTCCATGTCTACTGGTTGACAATATTGATGTGTGTGTCGAGTTTCATGCAATTTGAAGCATGTTAAGAGCCTCAAAAACACTCAAGAATATTATTACAGTTTGACCTGTTGCCATGGCAACAATATTTCAAATATCAAAAATCCTGTCATAGGTCTACATCTGCTGTGTATTGACATTACACTGATGAAGTTTGAAGCAAATCAGGTAAAAATAAGAGGGTGATCTCAAAGCATTTTAAAAGTGATACACTTCTTGCTGCCATTTGGTGGCGCTATAACTTTGACTCACAATAGTTACATCCATGTGATCAGACTACTACAACCAACACACTCCTGAAGTTTCATAAACATCAATCAATGTATGCAGAAGTTATAACACATTTCCTGTTTCCCTTTTCTCGCCATAAATTCGTTGCCTCGCCACGGCCAAACCGTTTGAGATATCCAAAATCCGTTTGCAATTAAACAACTTCAATGTGTTCGCAACAAGTTAAAAAAAGCTTGGTGTAAATTGGATAAACCCTGTAGGAGTAGTAGTATAAAATTCATAGCCTGTTTTTTCAAAAAATTAACATTCAAACCAAAATAGCTGACTTCCTGTTGGTCGGAGCTAATGAATGTAAATTAGAAAATTGTCCGGCTTGATGAGAATAATATGTGTACCGAGTTTGGTGACTGTAGGAAAAACTAACCCCCACTTTTGTCAAAAGGTGGCGCTACTGAGCCCCTCCACCACGCCCATTTCTATGGCTTTGTCCATGTCTACTGGTTGACAATATTGATGTGTGTGTCGAGTTTCATGCAATTTGAAGCATGTTAAGAGCCTCAAAAACACTCAAGAATATTATTACAGTTTGACCTGTTGCCATGGCAACAATATTTCAAATATCAAAAATCCTGTCATAGGTCTACATCTGCTGTGTATTGACATTACACTGATGAAGTTTGAAGCAAATCAGGTAAAAATAAGAGGGTGATCTCAAAGCATTTTAAAAGTGATACACTTCTTGCTGCCATTTGGTGGCGCTATAACTTTGACTCACAATAGTTACATCCATGTGATCAGACTACTACAACCAACACACTCCTGAAGTTTCATAAACATCAATCAATGTATGCAGAAGTTATAACACATTTCCTGTTTCCCTTTTCTCGCCATAAATTCGTTGCCTCGCCACGGCCAAACCGTTTGAGATATCCAAAATCCGTTTGCAATTAAACAACTTCAATGTGTTCGCAACAAGTTAAAAAAAGCTTGGTGTAAATTGGATAAACCCTGTAGGAGTAGTAGTATAAAATTCATAGCCTGTTTTTTCAAAAAATTAACATTCAAACCAAAATAGCTGACTTCCTGTTGGTCGGAGCTAATGAATGTAAATTAGAAAATTGTCCGGCTTGATGAGAATAATATGTGTACCGAGTTTGGTGACTGTAGGAAAAACTAACCCCCACTTTTGTCAAAAGGTGGCGCTACTGAGCCCCTCCACCACGCCCATTTCTATGGCTTTGTCCATGTCTACTGGTTGACAATATTGATGTGTGTGTCGAGTTTCATGCAATTTGAAGCATGTTAAGAGCCTCAAAAACACTCAAGAATATTATTACAGTTTGACCTGTTGCCATGGCAACAATATTTCAAATATCAAAAATCCTGTCATAGGTCTACATCTGCTGTGTATTGACATTACACTGATGAAGTTTGAAGCAAATCAGGTAAAAATAAGAGGGTGATCTCAAAACATTTCAAAAAGTGATACACTTCCTGCTGCCAGTTGGTGGCACTATAACTTTGACTCACAATAGTCACATCCATGTGATCAGACTCCTATAACGAACACACTCGTGAAGTTTCATAAAGATCAATATATGTATTAAGACGTTATAACACATTTCCTGTTTCCTTTTTCTCGCCATAAATTCGTTGCCTCGCCACGGCCAAACCGTTCGAGATATCAAAAATCCCCTGGCAATTTTTAATCATCAGTGTCTTGACTTCATGCTGACCGAGTTTGGTGGCGATCGGATTAATCGTCTAGGAGGAGTATATCAAATTCCAGAGCATGCGTTTTTCAAACAACCCTTAATAGCTGACTTCCTGTTGGCGTGGCGATTAACTTAGAGCGCGAAAGTTGTTCGGCCCGATGAGGTCTATATGTGTACCGAGTTTCATACTAATACGTGCAAGCATGTTTAATATATGGACCAAATTTTCAGACTTTTTTCAAGGGGGCGCTGTCGAGCCCCCCTGCCACGCCCGGGTACCAGCCTCTCCGGCGTCCTAATGGCCGCGGATTCCAATGTGTGTGCCAATTTTCAAGAGTTTTTGAGCATGTTAAGGCCCCCAAAAAGCCCCGGAAGACGGAAAAAAAAAAAATAAAATAAAATAAAATAAATAAATAAATAAATATAGCTGCGAGCAGCAATGGCGGGCCCAAGCCCGGTGGCACCGCCACCCCGGTGGCTTCAGGGCAACTGTGCACAGCGGGCAATAGGCACTTAAAACGGTTAAACATCAAAGGACTATGTCAAATTCACTCCACATTTACTGCACTACAAGGTGCCGTTATAGAGCCCCTCCTCCCTGCCCATTTTCAAAGGATTACATGTGCCAAGTTTTAACATTATTCTGATGAATTTTGAAGCAAATCAGGTAAAAATAAGAGGGTGATCTCAATGTATGCTGAAAGTGACACATTTTCTGCTTCCAGTTGGTGGCGCTATGACTTTGAATCACAATAGTCAAATCCATGTGATCAGCCTTGTACAACGAAGACTAAGCCAAAGTTTCATCAAAATCAATTAATGTATGCAGAAGTTATAACACTTTGTTTCCCTTTTCTTGCCATAAATTCGTTGCCTCGCCACGGCCAAACCGTTTGAGATATCCAAAATCCGTTTGCAATTAAACAACTTCAATGTGTTAGCAACAAGTTAAAAAAGCTTGGTGTAAATTGGATAAACCCTGTAGGAGTAGTAGTATAAAATTCATAGCCTGTTTTTTCAAAAAATTAACATTCAAACCAAAATAGCTGACTTCCTGTTGGTCGGAGCTAATGAATGTAAATTAGAAAATTGTCCGGCTTGATGAGAATAATATGTGTACCGAGTTTGGTGACTGTAGGAAAAACTAACCCCCACTTTTGTCAAAAGGTGGCGCTACTGAGCCCCTCCACCACGCCCATTTCTATGGCTTTGTCCATGTCTACTGGTTGACAATATTGATGTGTGTGTCGAGTTTCATGCAATTTGAAGCATGTTAAGAGCCTCAAAAACACTCAAGAATATTATTACAGTTTGACCTGTTGCCATGGCAACAATATTTCAAATATCAAAAATCCTGTCATAGGTCTACATCTGCTGTGTATTGACATTACACTGATGAAGTTTGAAGCAAATCAGGTAAAAATAAGAGGGTGATCTCAAAGCATTTTAAAAGTGATACACTTCTTGCTGCCATTTGGTGGCGCTATAACTTTGACTCACAATAGTTACATCCATGTGATCAGACTACTACAACCAACACACTCCTGAAGTTTCATAAACATCAATCAATGTATGCAGAAGTTATAACACATTTCCTGTTTCCCTTTTCTCGCCATAAATTCGTTGCCTCACCACGGCCAAACCGTTTGAGATATCCAAAATCCGTTTGCAATTAAACAACTTCAATGTGTTCGCAACAAGTTAAAAAAAGCTTGGTGTAAATTGGATAAACCCTGTAGGAGTAGTAGTATAAAATTCATAGCCTGTTTTTTCAAAAAATTAACATTCAAACCAAAATAGCTGACTTCCTGTTGGTCGGAGCTAATGAATGTAAATTAGAAAATTGTCCGGCTTGATGAGAATAATATGTGTACCGAGTTTGGTGACTGTAGGAAAAACTAACCCCCCCACTTTTGTCAAAAGGTGGCGCTACTGAGCCCCTCCACCACGCCCATTTCTATGGCTTTGTCCATGTCTACTGGTTGACAATATTGATGTGTGTGTCGAGTTTCATGCAATTTGAAGCATGTTAAGAGCCTCAAAAACACTCAAGAATATTATTACAGTTTGACCTGTTGCCATGGCAACAATATTTCAAATATCAAAAATCCTGTCATAGGTCTACATCTGCTGTGTATTGACATTACACTGATGAAGTTTGAAGCAAATCAGGTAAAAATAAGAGGGTGATCTCAAAACATTTCAAAAAGTGATACACTTCCTGCTGCCAGTTGGTGGCGCTATAACTTTGACTCACAATAGTCACATCCATGTGATCAGACTCCTATAACGAACACACTCGTGAAGTTTCATAAAGATCAATATATGTATTAAGACGTTATAACACATTTCCTGTTTCCTTTTTCTCGCCATAAATTCGTTGCCTCGCCACGGCCAAACCGTTCGAGATATCAAAAATCCCCTGGCAATTTTTAATCATCAGTGTCTTGACTTCATGCTGACCGAGTTTGGTGGCGATCGGATTAATCGTCTAGGAGGAGTATATCAAATTCCAGAGCATGCGTTTTTCAAACAACCCTTAATAGCTGACTTCCTGTTGGCGTGGCGATTAACTTAGAGCGCGAAAGTTGTTCGGCCCGATGAGGTCTATATGTGTACCGAGTTTCATACTAATACGTGCAAGCATGTTTAATATATGGACCAAATTTTCAGACTTTTTTCAAGGGGGCGCTGTCGAGCCCCCCTGCCACGCCCGGGTACCAGCCTCTCCGGCGTCCTAATGGCCGCGGATTCCAATGTGTGTGCCAATTTTCAAGAGTTTTTGAGCATGTTAAGGCCCCCAAAAAGCCCCGGAAGACGGAAAAAAAAAAAAAAAAAAAAAAAATAATAATAATCCTTAGAAGAACAAGAGGGCCCTGCGCGAATTTTCGCTTGGGCCCTAATAATCCTTAGAAGAACAAGAGGGCCCTGCGCGAATTTTCGCTTGGGCCCTAAAAAATAAATAAATATAGCTGCGAGCAGCGATGGCGGGCCCAAGCCCGGTGGCACCGCCACCCCGGTGGCTTCAGGGCAACTGTGCACAGCGGGCAATAGGCACTTAAAACGGTTAAACATCAAAGGACTATGTCAAATTCACTCCACATTTACTGCACTACAAGGTGCCGTTATAGAGCCCCTCCTCGCTGCCCATTTTCAAAGGATTACATGTGCCAAGTTTTAACATTATTCTGATGAATTTTGAAGCAAATCAGGTAAAAATAAGAGGGTGATCTCAATGTATGCTGAAAGTGACACATTTTCTGCTTCCAGTTGGTGGCGCTATGACTTTGACTCACAATAGTCACATCCATGTGATCAGACTCCTATAACGAACACACTCGTGAAGTTTCATAAAGATCAATATATGTATTAAGACGTTATAACACATTTCCTGTTTCCTTTTTCTCGCCATAAATTCGTTGCCTCGCCACGGCCAAACCGTTCGAGATATCAAAAATCCCCTGGCAATTTTTAATCATCAGTGTCTTGACTTCATGCTGACCGAGTTTGGTGGCGATCGGATCAATCGTCTAGGAGGAGTATATCAAATTCCAGAGCATGCGTTTTTCAAACAACCCTTAATAGCTGACTTCCTGTTGGCGTGGCGATTAACTTAGAGCGCGAAAGTTGTTCGGCCCGATGAGGTCTATATGTGTACCGAGTTTCATACTAATACGTGCAAGCATGTTTAATATATGGACCAAATTTTCAGACTTTTTTCAAGGGGGCGCTGTCGAGCCCCCCTGCCACGCCCGGGTACCAGCCTCTCCGGCGTCCTAATGGCCGCGGATTCCAATGTGTGTGCCAATTTTCAAGAGTTTTTGAGCATGTTAAGGCCCCCAAAAAGCCCCGGAAGACGGAAAAAAAAAAAAAAAAAAATAAAAAAAAATAAATATAGCTGCGAGCAGCGATGGCGGGCCCAAGCCCGGTGGCACCGCCACCCCGGTGGCTTCAGGGCAACTGTGCACAGCGGGCAATAGGCACTTAAAACGGTTAAACATCAAAGGACTATGTCAAATTCACTCCACATTTACTGCACTACAAGGTGCCGTTATAGAGCCCCTCCTCCCTGCCCATTTTCAAAGGATTACATGTGCCAAGTTTTAACATTATTCTGATGAATTTTGAAGCAAATCAGGTAAAAATAAGAGGGTGATCTCAATGTATGCTGAAAGTGACACATTTTCTGCTTCCAGTTGGTGGCGCTATGACTTTGAATCACATTAGTCAAATCCATGTGATCAGCCTTGTACAACGAAGACTAAGCCAAAGTTTCATCAAAATCAATTAATGTATGCAGAAGTTATAACACTTTGTTTCCCTTTTCTTGCCATAAATTTGTTGCCTCGCCACGGCCAAACCGTTTGAGATATCCAAAATCTGTTTGCAATTAAACAACTTCAATGTGTTAGCAACAAGTTAAAAAAGCTTGGTGTAAATTGGATAAACCCTGTAGGAGTAGTAGTATAAAATTCATAGCCTGTTTTTTCAAAAAATTAACATTCAAACCAAAATAGCTGACTTCCTGTTGGTCGGAGCTAATGAATGTAAATTAGAAAATTGTCCGGCTTGATGAGAATAATATGTGTACCGAGTTTGGTGACTGTAGGAAAAACTAACCCCCACTTTTGTCAAAAGGTGGCGCTACTGAGCCCCTCCACCACGCCCATTTCTATGGCTTTGTCCATGTCTACTGGTTGACAATATTGATGTGTGTGTCGAGTTTCATGCAATTTGAAGCATGTTAAGAGCCTCAAAAACACTCAAGAATATTATTACAGTTTGACCTGTTGCCATGGCAACAATATTTCAAATATCAAAAATCCTGTCATAGGTCTACATCTGCTGTGTATTGACATTACACTGATGAAGTTTGAAGCAAATCAGGTAAAAATAAGAGGGTGATCTCAAAGCATTTTAAAAGTGATACACTTCTTGCTGCCATTTGGTGGCGCTATAACTTTGACTCACAATAGTTACATCCATGTGATCAGACTACTACAACCAACACACTCCTGAAGTTTCATAAACATCAATCAATGTATGCAGAAGTTATAACACATTTCCTGTTTCCCTTTTCTCGCCATAAATTCGTTGCCTCGCCACGGCCAAACCGTTTGAGATATCCAAAATCCGTTTGCAATTAAACAACTTCAATGTGTTAGCAACAAGTTAAAAAAAGCTTGGTGTAAATTGGATAAACCCTGTAGGAGTAGTAGTATAAAATTCATAGCCTGTTTTTTCAAAAAATTAACATTCAAACCAAAATAGCTGACTTCCTGTTGGTCGGAGCTAATGAATGTAAATTAAAAAATTGTCCGGCTTGATGAGAATAATATGTGTACCGAGTTTGGTGACTGTAGGAAAAACTAACCCCCACTTTTGTCAAAAGGTGGCGCTACTGAGCCCCTCCACCACGCCCATTTCTATGGCTTTGTCCATGTCTACTGGTTGACAATATTGATGTGTGTGTCGAGTTTCATGCAATTTGAAGCATGTTAAGAGCCTCAAAAACACTCAAGAATATTATTACAGTTTGACCTGTTGCCATGGCAACAATATTTCAAATATCAAAAATCCTGTCATAGGTCTACATCTGCTGTGTATTGACATTACACTGATGAAGTTTGAAGCAAATCAGGTAAAAATAAGAGGGTGATCTCAAAACATTTCAAAAAGTGATACACTTCCTGCTGCCAGTTGGTGGCGCTATAACTTTGACTCACAATAGTCACATCCATGTGATCAGACTCCTATAACGAACACACTCGTGAAGTTTCATAAAGATCAATATATGTATTAAGACGTTATAACACATTTCCTGTTTCCTTTTTCTCGCCATAAATTCGTTGCCTCGCCACGGCCAAACCGTTCGAGATATCAAAAATCCCCTGGCAATTTTTAATCATCAGTGTCTTGACTTCATGCTGACCGAGTTTGGTGGCGATCGGATTAATCGTCTAGGAGGAGTATATCAAATTCCAGAGCATGCGTTTTTCAAACAACCCTTAATAGCTGACTTCCTGTTGGCGTGGCGATTAACTTAGAGCGCGAAAGTTGTTCGGCCCGATGAGGTCTATATGTGTACCGAGTTTCATACTAATACGTGCAAGCATGTTTAATATATGGACCAAATTTTCAGACTTTTTTCAAGGGGGCGCTGTCGAGCCCCCCTGCCACGCCCGGGTACCAGCCTCTCCGGCGTCCTAATGGCCGCGGATTCCAATGTGTGTGCCAATTTTCAAGAGTTTTTGAGCATGTTAAGGCCCCCAAAAAGCCCCGGAAGACGAAAAAAAAAAAAAAAAAAAAATAATAATAATAATAAATATAGCTGCGAGCAGCGATGGCGGGCCCAAGCCGGTGGCACCGCCACCCCGGTGGCTTCAGGTCAACTGTGCACAGCGGGCAATAGGCACTTAAAACGGTTAAACATCAAAGGACTATGTCAAATACACTCCACATTTACTGCACTACAAGGTGCCGTTATAGAGCCCCTCCTCCCTGCCCATTTTCAAAGGATTACATGTGCCAAGTTTTAACATTATTCTGATGAATTTTGAAGCAAATCAGGTAAAAATAAGAGGGTGATCTCAATGTATGCTGAAAGTGACACATTTTCTGCTTCCAGTTGGTGGCGCTATGACTTTGAATCACAATAGTCAAATCCATGTGATCAGCCTTGTACAACGAAGACTAAGCCAAAGTTTCATCAAAATCAATTAATGTATGCAGAAGTTATAACACTTTGTTTCCCTTTTCTTGCCATAAATTCGTTGCCTCGCCACGGCCAAACCGTTTGAGATATCCAAAATCCGTTTGCAATTAAACAACTTCAATGTGTTAGCAACAAGTTAAAAAAAGCTTGGTGTAAATTGGATAAACCCTGTAGGAGTAGTAGTATAAAATTCATAGCCTGTTTTTTCAAAAAATTAACATTCAAACCAAAATAGCTGACTTCCTGTTGGTCGGAGCTAATGAATGTAAATTAGAAAATTGTCCGGCTTGATGAGAATAATATGTGTACCGAGTTTGGTGACTGTAGGAAAAACTAACCCCCCCACTTTTGTCAAAAGGTGGCGCTACTGAGCCCCTCCACCACGCCCATTTCTATGGCTTTGTCCATGTCTACTGGTTGACAATATTGATGTGTGTGTCGAGTTTCATGCAATTTGAAGCATGTTAAGAGCCTCAAAAACACTCAAGAATATTATTACAGTTTGACCTGTTGCCATGGCAACAATATTTCAAATATCAAAAATCCTGTCATAGGTCTACATCTGCTGTGTATTGACATTACACTGATGAAGTTTGAAGCAAATCAGGTAAAAATAAGAGGGTGATCTCAAAGCATTTTAAAAGTGATACACTTCTTGCTGCCATTTGGTGGCGCTATAACTTTGACTCACAATAGTTACATCCATGTGATCAGACTACTACAACCAACACACTCCTGAAGTTTCATAAACATCAATCAATGTATGCAGAAGTTATAACACATTTCCTGTTTCCCTTTTCTCGCCATAAATTCGTTGCCTCGCCACGGCCAAACCGTTTGAGATATCCAAAATCCGTTTGCAATTAAACAACTTCAATGTGTTCGCAACAAGTTAAAAAAAGCTTGGTGTAAATTGGATAAACCCTGTAGGAGTAGTAGTATAAAATTCATAGCCTGTTTTTTCAAAAAATTAACATTCAAACCAAAATAGCTGACTTCCTGTTGGTCGGAGCTAATGAATGTAAATTAGAAAATTGTCCGGCTTGATGAGAATAATATGTGTACCGAGTTTGGTGACTGTAGGAAAAACTAACCCCCCCACTTTTGTCAAAAGGTGGCGCTACTGAGCCCCTCCACCACGCCCATTTCTATGGCTTTGTCCATGTCTACTGGTTGACAATATTGATGTGTGTGTCGAGTTTCATGCAATTTGAAGCATGTTAAGAGCCTCAAAAACACTCAAGAATATTATTACAGTTTGACCTGTTGCCATGGCAACAATATTTCAAATATCAAAAATCCTGTCATAGGTCTACATCTGCTGTGTATTGACATTACACTGATGAAGTTTGAAGCAAATCAGGTAAAAATAAGAGGGTGATCTCAAAACATTTCAAAAAGTGATACACTTCCTGCTGCCAGTTGGTGGCGCTATAACTTTGACTCACAATAGTCACATCCATGTGATCAGACTCCTATAACGAACACACTCGTGAAGTTTCATAAAGATCAATATATGTATTAAGACGTTATAACACATTTCCTGTTTCCTTTTTCTCGCCATAAATTCGTTGCCTCGCCACGGCCAAACCGTTCGAGATATCAAAAATCCCCTGGCAATTTTTAATCATCAGTGTCTTGACTTCATGCTGACCGAGTTTGGTGGCGATCGGATTAATCGTCTAGGAGGAGTATATCAAATTCCAGAGCATGCGTTTTTCAAACAACCCTTAATAGCTGACTTCCTGTTGGCGTGGCGATTAACTTAGAGCGCGAAAGTTGTTCGGCCCGATGAGGTCTATATGTGTACCGAGTTTCATACTAATACGTGCAAGCATGTTTAATATATGGACCAAATTTTCAGACTTTTTTCAAGGGGGCGCTGTCGAGCCCCCCTGCCACGCCCGGGTACCAGCCTCTCCGGCGTCCTAATGGCCGCGGATTCCAATGTGTGTGCCAATTTTCAAGAGTTTTTGAGCATGTTAAGGCCCCCAAAAAGCCCCGGAAGACGAAAAAAAAAAAAAAAAAAAAAAAAAAAAATAATAATAATAATAATCCTTAGAAGAACAAGAGGGCCCTGCGCGAATTTTCGCTTGGGCCCTAATAATAATAATCCTTAGAAGAACAAGAGGGCCCTGCGCGAATTTTCGCTTGGGCCCTAATAATCCTTAGAAGAACAAGAGGGCCCTGCGCGAATTTTCGCTTGGGCCCTAATAATAAATATAGCTGCGAGCAGCGATGGCGGGCCCAAGCCCGGTGGCACCGCCACCCCGGTGGCTTCAGGGCAACTGTGCACAGCGGGCAATAGGCACTTAAAACGGTTAAACATCAAAGGACTATGTCAAATTCACTCCACATTTACTGCACTACAAGGTGCAGCTATAGAGCCCCTCCTCCCTGCCCATTTTCAAAGGATTACATGTGCCAAGTTTTAACATTATTCTGATGAATTTTGAAGCAAATCAGGTAAAAATAAGAGGGTGATCTCAATGTATGCTGAAAGTGACACATTTTCTGCTTCCAGTTGGTGGCGCTATGACTTTGAATCACAATAGTCAAATCCATGTGATCAGCCTTGTACAACGAAGACTAAGCCAAAGTTTCATCAAAATCAATTAATGTATGCAGAAGTTATAACACTTTGTTTCACTTTTCTTGCCATAAATTCGTTGCCTCGCCACGGCCAAACCGTTTGAGATATCCAAAATCCGTTTGCAATTAAACAACTTCAATGTGTTAGCAACAAGTTAAAAAAAGCTTGGTGTAAATTGGATAAACCCTGTAGGAGTAGTAGTATAAAATTCATAGCCTGTTTTTTCAAAAAATTAACATTCAAACCAAAATAGCCGACTTCCTGTTGGTCGGAGCTAATGAATGTAAATTAGAAAATTGTCCGGCTTGATGAGAATAATATGTGTACCGAGTTTGGTGACTGTAGGAAAAACTAACCCCCACTTTTGTCAAAAGGTGGCGCTACTGAGCCCCTCCACCACGCCCATTTCTATGGCTTTGTCCATGTCTACTGGTTGACAATATTGATGTGTGTGTCGAGTTTCATGCAATTTGAAGCATGTTAAGAGCCTCAAAAACACTCAAGAATATTATTACAGTTTGACCTGTTGCCATGGCAACAATATTTCAAATATCAAAAATCCTGTCATAGGTCTACATCTGCTGTGTATTGACATTACACTGATGAAGTTTGAAGCAAATCAGGTAAAAATAAGAGGGTGATCTCAAAGCATTTTAAAAGTGATACACTTCTTGCTGCCATTTGGTGGCGCTATAACTTTGACTCACAATAGTTACATCCATGTGATCAGACTACTACAACCAACACACTCCTGAAGTTTCATAAACATCAATCAATGTATGCAGAAGTTATAACACATTTCCTGTTTCCCTTTTCTCGCCATAAATTCATTGCCTCGCCACGGCCAAACCGTTTGAGATATCCAAAATCCGTTTGCAATTAAACAACTTCAATGTGTTAGCAACAAGTTAAAAAAAGCTTGGTGTAAATTGGATAAACCCTGTAGGAGTAGTAGTATAAAATTCATAGCCTGTTTTTTCAAAAAATTAACATTCAAACCAAAATAGCTGACTTCCTGTTGGTCGGAGCTAATGAATGTAAATTAGAAAATTGTCCGGCTTGATGAGAATAATATGTGTACCGAGTTTGGTGACTGTAGGAAAAACTAACCCCCCACTTTTGTCAAAAGGTGGCGCTACTGAGCCCCTCCACCACGCCCATTTCTATGGCTTTGTCCATGTCTACTGGTTGACAATATTGATGTGTGTGTCGAGTTTCATGCAATTTGAAGCATGTTAAGAGCCTCAAAAACACTCAAGAATATTATTACAGTTTGACCTGTTGCCATGGCAACAATATTTCAAATATCAAAAATCCTGTCATAGGTCTACATCTGCTGTGTATTGACATTACACTGATGAAGTTTGAAGCAAATCAGGTAAAAATAAGAGGGTGATCTCAAAACATTTCAAAAAGTGATACACTTCCTGCTGCCAGTTGGTGGCGCTATAACTTTGACTCACAATAGTCACATCCATGTGATCAGACTCCTATAACGAACACACTCGTGAAGTTTCATAAAGATCAATATATGTATTAAGACGTTATAACACATTTCCTGTTTCCTTTTTCTCGCCATAAATTCGTTGCCTCGCCACGGCCAAACCGTTCGAGATATCAAAAATCCCCTGGCAATTTTTAATCATCAGTGTCTTGACTTCATGCTGACCGAGTTTGGTGGCGATCGGATTAATCGTCTAGGAGGAGTATATCAAATTCCAGAGCATGCGTTTTTCAAACAACCCTTAATAGCTGACTTCCTGTTGGCGTGGCGATTAACTTAGAGCGCGAAAGTTGTTCGGCCCGATGAGGTCTATATGTGTACCGAGTTTCATACTAATACGTGCAAGCATGTTTAATATATGGACCAAATTTTCAGACTTTTTTCAAGGGGGCGCTGTCGAGCCCCCCTGCCACGCCCGGGTACCAGCCTCTCCGGCGTCCTAATGGCCGCGGATTCCAATGTGTGTGCCAATTTTCAAGAGTTTTTGAGCATGTTAAGGCCCCCAAAAATCCCCGGAAGACGAAAAAAAAAAAATAAAAAAAAAAAATAAATATAGCTGCGAGCAGCGATAATAATAAATATAGCTGCGAGCAGCGATGGCGGGCCCAAGCCCGGTGGCACCGCCACCCCGGTGGCTTCAGGGCAACTGTGCACAGCGGGCAATAGGCACTTAAAACGGTTAAACATCAAAGGACTATGTCAAATTCACTCCACATTTACTGCACTACAAGGTGCCGTTATAGAGCCCCTCCTCCCTGCCCATTTTCAAAGGATTACATGTGCCAAGTTTTAACATTATTCTGATGAATTTTGAAGCAAATCAGGTAAAAATAAGAGGGTGATCTCAATGTATGCTGAAAGTGACACATTTTCTGCTTCCAGTTGGTGGCGCTATGACTTTGAATCACAATAGTCAAATCCATGTGATCAGCCTTGTACAACGAAGACTAAGCCGAAGTTTCATCAAAATCAATTAATGTATGCAGAAGTTATAACACTTTGTTGCCCTTTTCTTGCCATAAATTCGTTGCCTCGCCACGGCCAAACCGTTTGAGATATCCAAAATCCGTTTGCAATTAAACAACTTCAATGTGTTAGCAACAAGTTAAAAAAAGCTTGGTGTAAATTGGATAAACCCTGTAGGAGTAGTAGTATAAAATTCATAGCCTGTTTTTTCAAAAAATTAACATTCAAACCAAAATAGCTGACTTCCTGTTGGTCGGAGCTAATGAATGTAAATTAGAAAATTGTCCGGCTTGATGAGAATAATATGTGTACCAAGTTTGGTGACTGTAGGAAAAACTAACCCCCACTTTTGTCAAAAGGTGGCGCTACTGAGCCCCTCCACCACGCCCATTTCTATGGCTTTGTCCATGTCTACTGGTTGACAATATTGATGTGTGTGTCGAGTTTCATGCAATTTGAAGCATGTTAAGAGCCTCAAAAACACTCAAGAATATTATTACAGTTTGACCTGTTGCCATGGCAACAATATTTCAAATATCAAAAATCCTGTCATAGGTCTACATCTGCTGTGTATTGACATTACACTGATGAAGTTTGAAGCAAATCAGGTAAAAATAAGAGGGTGATCTCAAAGCATTTTAAAAGTGGTACACTTCTTGCTGCCATTTGGTGGCGCTATAACTTTGACTCACAATAGTTACATCCATGTGATCAGACTACTACAACCAACACACTCCTGAAGTTTCATAAACATCAATCAATGTATGCAGAAGTTATAACACATTTCCTGTTTCCCTTTTCTCGCCATAAATTCGTTGCCTCGCCACGGCCAAACCGTTTGAGATATCCAAAATCCGTTTGCAATTAAACAACTTCAATGTGTTCGCAACACGTTAAACAAAGCTTGGTGTACATTGGATAAACCCTGTAGGAGTAGTAGTATAAAATTCATAGCCTGTTTTTTCAAAAAATTAACATTCAAACCAAAATAGCTGACTTCCTGTTGGTCGGAGCTAATGAATGTAAATTAGAAAATTGTCCGGCTTGATGAGAATAATATGTGTACCGAGTTTGGTGACTGTAGGAAAAACTAACCCCCCCACTTTTGTCAAAAGGTGGCGCTACTGAGCCCCTCCACCACGCCCATTTCTATGGCTTTGTCCATGTCTACTGGTTGACAATATTGATGTGTGTGTCGAGTTTCATGCAATTTGAAGCATGTTAAGAGCCTCAAAAACACTCAAGAATATTATTACAGTTTGACCTGTTGCCATGGCAACAATATTTCAAATATCAAAAATCCTGTCATAGGTCTACATCTGCTGTGTATTGACATTACACTGATGAAGTTTGAAGCAAATCAGGTAAAAATAAGAGGGTGATCTCAAAACATTTCAAAAAGTGATACACTTCCTGCTGCCAGTTGGTGGCGCTATAACTTTGACTCACAATAGTCACATCCATGTGATCAGACTCCTATAACGAACACACTCGTGAAGTTTCATAAAGATCAATATATGTATTAAGACGTTATAACACATTTCCTGTTTCCTTTTTCTCGCCATAAATTCGTTGCCTCGCCACGGCCAAACCGTTCGAGATATCAAAAATCCCCTGGCAATTTTTAATCATCAGTGTCTTGACTTCATGCTGACCGAGTTTGGTGGCGATCGGATTAATCGTCTAGGAGGAGTATATCAAATTCCAGAGCATGCGTTTTTCAAACAACCCTTAATAGCTGACTTCCTGTTGGCGTGGCGATTAACTTAGAGCGCGAAAGTTGTTCGGCCCGATGAGGTCTATATGTGTACCGAGTTTCATACTAATACGTGCAAGCATGTTTAATATATGGACCATATTTTCAGACTTTTTTCAAGGGGGCGCTGTCGAGCCCCCCTGCCACGCCCGGGTACCAGCCTCTCCGGCGTCCTAATGGCCGCGGATTCCAATGTGTGTGCCAATTTTCAAGAGTTTTTGAGCATGTTAAGGCCCCCAAAAAGCCCCGGAAGACGGAAAAAAAAAAAAAAAAAAAAAAAAAAAAATAAAAATAATAATAAATATAGCTGCGAGCAGCGATGGCGGGCCCAAGCCCGGTGGCACCGCCACCCCGGTGGCTTCAGGGCAACTGTGCACGGCGGGCAATAGGCACTTAAAACGGTTAAACATCAAAGGACTATGTCAAATTCACTCCACATTTACTGCACTACAAGGTGCCGCTATAGAGCCCCTCCTCCCTGCCCATTTTCAAAGGATTACATGTGCCAAGTTTTAACATTATTCTGATGAATTTTGAAGCAAATCAGGTAAAAATAAGAGGGTGATCTCAATGTATGCTGAAAGTGACACATTTTCTGCTTCCAGTTGGTGGCGCTATGACTTTGAATCAAAATAGTCAAATCCATGTGATCAGCCTTGTACAACGAAGACTAAGCCAAAGTTTCATCAAAATCAATTAATGTATGCAGAAGTTATAACACTTTGTTTCCCTTTTCTTGCCATAAATTCGTTGCCTCGCCACGGCCAAACTGTTTGAGATATCCAAAATCCGTTTGCAATTAAACAACTTCAATGTGTTCGCAACAAGTTAAAAAAGCTTGGTGTAAATTGGATAAACCCTGTAGGAGTAGTAGTATAAAATTCATAACCTGTTTTTTCAAAAAATTAACATTCAAACCAAAATAGCTGACTTCCTGTTGGTCGGAGCTAATGAATGTAAATTAGAAAATTGTCCGGCTTGATGAGAACAATATGTGTACCGAGTTTGGTGACTGTAGGAAAAACTAACCCCCACTTTTGTCAAAAGGTGGCGCTACTGAGCCCCTCCACCACGCCCATTTCTATGGCTTTGTCCATGTCTACTGGTTGACAATATTGATGTGTGTGTCGAGTTTCATGCAATTTGAAGCATGTTAAGAGCCTCAAAAACACTCAAGAATATTATTACAGTTTGACCTGTTGCCATGGCAACAATATTTCAAATATCAAAAATCCTGTCATAGGTCTACATCTGCTGTGTATTGACATTACACTGATGAAGTTTGAAGCAAATCAGGTAAAAATAAGAGGGTGATCTCAAAACATTTCAAAAAGTGATACACTTCCTGCTGTCAGTTGGTGGCGCTATAACTTTGACTCACAATAGTCACATCCATGTGATCAGACTCCTATAACGAACACACTCGTGAAGTTTCATAAAGATCAATATATGTATTAAGACGTTATAACACATTTCCTGTTTCCTTTTTCTCGCCATAAATTCGTTGCCTCGCCACGGCCAAACCGTTCGAGATATCAAAAATCCCCTGGCAATTTTTAATCATCAGTGTCTTGACTTCATGCTGACCGAGTTTGGTGGCGATCGGATTAATCGTCTAGGAGGAGTATATCAAATTCCAGAGCATGCGTTTTTCAAACAACCCTTAATAGCTGACTTCCTGTTGGCGTGGCGATTAACTTAGAGCGCGAAAGTTGTTCGGCCCGATGAGGTCTATATGTGTACCGAGTTTCATACTAATACGTGCAAGCATGTTTAATATATGGACCAAATTTTCAGACTTTTTTCAAGGGGGCGCTGTCGAGCCCCCCTGCCACGCCCGGGTACCAGCCTCTCCGGCGTCCTAATGGCCGCGGATTCCAATGTGTGTGCCAATTTTCAAGAGTTTTTGAGCATGTTAAGGCCCCCAAAAAGCCCCGGAAGACGAAAAAAAAAAAAAATAAATAAAAAAAAAAAATAAAAAAAAAATATAGCTGCGAGCAGCGATGGCGGGCCCAAGCCCGGTGGCACCGCCACCCCGGTGGCTTCAGGGCAACTGTGCACAGCGGGCAATAGGCACTTAAAACGGTTAAACATCAAAGGACTATGTCAAATTCACTCCACATTTACTGCACTACAAGGTGCCGTTATAGAGCCCCTCCTCCCTGCCCATTTTCAAAGGATTACATGTGCCAAGTTTTAACATTATTCTGATGAATTTTGAAGCAAATCAGGTAAAAATAAGAGGTTGATCTCAATGTATGCTGAAAGTGACACATTTTCTGCTTCCAGTTGGTGGCGCTATGACTTTGAATCACAATAGTCAAATCCATGTGATCAGCCTTGTACAACGAAGACTAAGCCAAAGTTTCATCAAAATCAATTAATGTATGCAGAAGTTATAACACTTTGTTTCCCTTTTCTTGCCATAAATTCGTTGCCTCGCCACGGCCAAACCGTTTGAGATATCCAAAATCCGTTTGCAATTAAACAACTTCAATGTGTTAGCAACAAGTTAAAAAAAGCTTGGTGTAAATTGGATAAACCCTGTAGGAGTAGTAGTATAAAATTCATAGCCTGTTTTTTCGAAAAATTAACATTCAAACCAAAATAGCTGACTTCCTGTTGGTCGGAGCTAATGAATGTAAATTAGAAAATTGTCCGGCTTGATGAGAATAATATGTGTACCGAGTTTGGTGACTGTAGGAAAAACTAACCCCCACTTTTGTCAAAAGGTGGCGCTACTGAGCCCCTCCACCACGCCCATTTCTATGGCTTTGTCCATGTCTACTGGTTGACAATATTGATGTGTGTGTCGAGTTTCATGCAATTTGAAGCATGTTAAGAGCCTCAAAAACACTCAAGAATATTATTACAGTTTGACCTGTTGCCATGGCAACAATATTTCAAATATCAAAAATCCTGTCATAGGTCTACATCTGCTGTGTATTGACATTACACTGATGAAGTTTGAAGCAAATCAGGTAAAAATAAGAGGGTGATCTCAAAGCATTTTAAAAGTGATACACTTCTTGCTGCCATTTGGTGGCGCTATAACTTTGACTCACAATAGTTACATCCATGTGATCAGACTACTACAACCAACACACTCCTGAAGTTTCATAAACATCAATCAATGTATGCAGAAGTTATAACACATTTCCTGTTTCCCTTTTCTCGCCATAAATTCGTTGCCTCGCCACGGCCAAACCGTTTGAGATATCCAAAATCCTTTTGCAATTAAACAACTTCAATGTGTTCGCAACAAGTTAAAAAAGCTTGGTGTAAATTGGATAAACCCTGTAGGAGTAGTAGTATAAAATTCATAGCCTGTTTTTTCAAAAAATTAACATTCAAACCAAAATAGCTGACTTCCTGTTGGTCGGAGCTAATGAATGTAAATTAGAAAATTGTCCGGCTTGATGAGAATAATATGTGTACCGAGTTTGGTGACTGTAGGAAAAACTAACCCCCACTTTTGTCAAAAGGTGGCGCTACTGAGCCCCTCCACCACGCCCATTTCTATGGCTTTGTCCATGTCTACTGGTTGACAATATTGATGTGTGTGTCGAGTTTCATGCAATTTGAAGCATGTTAAGAGCCTCA